>NW_027491079.1:1330000-1597500 GCF_021521415.1 Bidens hawaiensis
AATAAATTCTCCAAATATTCTCGGATGGTCAAAAATTACCAAATTTGAACAGGGACTCAATGATATGGTCCCTGATGTCCCTGCAAAATTTCATGACTTAAAAATATGTACAACACAACCTTAACCTAAACAGCCCGTAATCGAGCATTTCGGCATTACCTTTGCGGTTTTCGCTCGTTTTCGCTCTCTTAAACCAATTTCCGGGTTCTTATGCTTCTATATAAGCTAAGTAAAGGTCCTATATCATAAAACAAGCATGTATCATCAAGATACCAGCCATGAAAATTAGGGTTTCGGTTAGGGTTCTAAACCGAACTTTTGAACCGTAAAAACATCGTTTAAACCCTTTAATCCGTGTTTATGGCCAAAAAAGAGTGTGATTATGATTCGTAGACTTGTTTAACATCAAAATCTGTTTTTACATGATTTTGAGGTGTTTTTCATGGATAGATAGAATTTTCCTTAATCAAACTCACTTTCAATGATTAAAACTTGTTAAAAACAACTTAAAAACATAGATTACCTTGGTGTTTTTGGATAAAATCATGGAGAATCAGCTGGAGAAGGTCTGGGATCAGTTTGTTTTGGCTAAAGAATGTGTTAGAAGATGTAGGAAACAAAATATCTAAGGGGTGGAAAAGTCCACTTTGGCGGGCCGGAAGCGAGGGCACCCCTTGGTCCCCATTTGCCTTGTTTTGCATGCCCGAACATGAATTCTCGAGTCCAAGTTTATTTCGGGTTCAGTTTTTGGCAAGAAAATATATCGGGTACGACAAACAGCGCGAAAACGAGTGTTTTTTGGCCATTTTATTGTAAATTTAGAAAAACATAGTATATGTTTGTAAAAATTGAAAATATTTTCACGGATCGCTTAAAACATCCCCAACAAGTGTTTGGTAAGTCTTTTTCGGCTTAACGGATGATACAATGCTTGTTTCGTAACTATTTTTCGCGTTTAAATTCATAGCGGGTAGTTAAACGAGCATGTTTTCGTTTAACTGGTTGGCTATCGTACTAAGGCCATAATACTAATATGCTGGTTTATATTAAACGCATATCACTTATAGATGCCCCCCCCCCCAAGATATCTGGGTCATAACAAGACCCGTTCGGTTATTCGTTTGATCGTTATACAATAAACGGTTAAACGCTTATTCGATTTGTAAGTACTGAGGTGTATCCGGTTTTGTCACGATTGTCACATTCTCCCCTTGTTAAGAAATTTCGTCCCCGAAATTCAATATGCCAATTACGCCTATTTCTTTCAGAATTATTTCTTTCTGATCCCGAACGCGTTTGATTCCCCGTTGTAGATTCCACCGAATTTTAATCAATGAGATTTTATTGTGTCATAACTATTTGATTTTCCCCACTCAACATTTTCACGAGTCCCTTTAAAGAGTTTAGTTGTATAAAAGTTTATAAATGGTATTAATTCTGCCCTACCAGTAAGGCACCTACACTCATTCGATATATATTAAATATCGGAAATGAGATAATTTTGTTTAATACATTACGGGGTTAACCTTCGAACCAATTTTATACAGTTCCATGTATTTTTAGTTTAACTCATCGGTTTCATTAGCTCAACTAACACCTTTCAAAAATCGTCATCTCTTCACATATGTCGGTATAGTCCTCGGGTTAGCCTCAAGCGGCTTTCAGTTTGTTTTTAATATTACGAGCCTTATCTATGGTTTCCGAAATTGATTCAGGTTTTGAATTTTGGGGTTGTTAATTTTCAATTGAATAAGGTGGCGAGTTATATTCTTGCTCGTATAATGTAGTATATAACCGCTTGTATAATATTATGATGACTGCTAATGTAGGAGGATTGAAATTACCGTCTCACTTTCCTCTAATGGTTAAATATTGATTGTTTGTTAGAGGATTACAGACCGTGTTCAGGTCGATTAGGGATCTAAGTTTCATACACAACTCACTAAGGAGAAGATTTTTTAAGGCGAGTATTTTTTTTTCTAGTTGGGTAGTTGTTACAAATCAGAAGAAGGTATTCAGAGTGGATTAGTCAGGGAACTATCATTCAGCTTGCATTGCTTTCTCGGGATGTTTCAGGAACATGTGTTAAGGGTTCCATTGTAATTTGTTTTCCCTTTCCAATGGGGTATTTCAAATTGTTGTAACGTCCCCAAAGATCTTTAGTATTCCCTCTTAACTTATTATAGTGCAAAACTTTACTACATGTATGCCTATGATCTTTCTCATACCAGCTCCTTCATAAATTTCCCTTACATCTTTATACTAGTACTCAGTTTAACCGAACATCTGGCCTGACTTTTCCTTGTTCATCACCTGGTTGTTAAGGCTATAAAAGTTTTAAGTTCAAGTTTCGGTTACGGATAGTATAGTTCTTCTCATCCGTGTTTCGTCATTAAGGGGGGGGGGGGGGGTATATGCTATTAATTTGTTTCGCTTTCCATTCGTAATCTCGGCTCTTTTTTTAAATTAGGAGGATAAATTTAAGTAATAGTAGAAAAGTGTTCCTCCCGCTGGGGTATCCATGAATCCTTGATGTAGCTGTTATGATATATAATTTAAAATAGGGATACAAAAGGTATTAGGGTACTAGGTTTTGTTCCGTGTACGGGATCACTTCTTTATCCAGAAGAGGTAGTATAACAGTTCTATTTCTATATATAACTTTCATTTGAACTCAATTAACTAGTCCATACTGACTATTACACAACAACTCCTCATTTCCACCAGGAGTGCATCGATATGGAATAGCTAGTTGTTTTGGTTGAGAGTGTAGTTTTTCGAGTAGTATGGTTAGTATTTATAGTCTTACTTTTGGTGGTTTCTTTAGTATACAGAATTGTTATTTTACTAGCCGGTATATTTTCCAAGGTAATAACTTGTAGGAACGAAACGTCTATCAGTGCCCATAATAAATAAACTAAAGTATATTAGGCATTACTAAGAACGTACCTGTTACTGCATTTTTTCTATCCGAATTTCACAATACGTGACCCTTACTCGAGTTGGACGTCGATGCCGGTCTTTGCCTTTGTCTTTCCATCGCAATTGGGTTCAATCTAGGGCAGTCTTTCTTGATGTGCTTCACACTACCACACTCATAACAGGCATAACGGTTTAGTATGGGTTGGTTTTGGTAGACTGGTTGTTGTCGTGTTGGTTGAGGTTGGGGTAGTTGTGAGTCCTGGAGTTGGGTTGGTGGATTTATAGTATTCATAACGGTTCTACAATTTCGGGCATAGTGTCCCACCTTCCCACATTTGTGACACACATTGGTCTGACATTCACCAACATGATAATGACCACATTTTCCACATCTAGGCAAAGGCCCGTTATACTTATCTTGCTTCACATCGGAACTGATCATAGCATAATTTTGTATTGTAGGGCGTGCACGTTTATTCTGTTGTCTTTCTTGTATTCTCGCTCCATAATTGGTTCGTTTTGTACCAGATGATTCCTCGGGTATTCTTAATGCACCACTTCTAATCAAATCAGAAGTTACAATGCCGGCTTGTAACACGGCATTTTCGAAAGTTACATGGCCAGTTGAATTAACCAAACTCTTGACTTTGGGGGCTAAACCCCAAATATAGCGTTCAATATGTTTGGGTTCTGGGGTAACTAACCATGGAACTAGACGAGTCAGCTCGTTTGGTGGGTATATTCTAGATGATCTGCACCCCTTATTTCTAAGTTCTAAAGTTCTTGTTCTAATTTCTGAATTTCGTTTATCGGGCAAAAGTGTTTTAACATAAGATTTTTAAGTTCTTCCCAAGACATATGATTGGTTACTTCGTGTCCCCGAATTTGCACAACTGTATTCCACCACATAAGCGCGTGGTCCACAAATGTAGAGGTAATAAATTTGACAATACATTCTAGTGGACAACTGGTGATATTAATGATGGATTCAGTCCTTTCAATCCACTTTTTCAATCCATTTGGTCCTTCAGTACCACTAAAATCCATAGGTTTACACATCATGAAGTGCTTAAGATGGTATCTGTGTTGCGGGGGATTTTGGTTGTTACGACTATTGTTTAAGTTTGGTGGGGGATTATCATGATTGAGAGTAGCATTAGTATTCAATGGGGGAGTATTAGTTGTGATGGTGTTAGTATTTATCGGGGAAGTATTTGTAGTTGTATTAGTATTTGCCAGGGGATTAGTATTTACGGCCACGTTAGTGTTCGGTATTTGATTTGTATTCATAGTTGTATTAACACTGGCAACGAATTGTGCTGCTATAGTCAGAAGTACTGTTTGTAGTTGCCGAGCCATCATCTCGGCTACATCTGCCTCAGACAACGTGTTTACTTTCTTTGGGGCCATTCTATAACAATAACCAGTTATCCCACAATTAACAAAATTCACTTACGCAACTGATCACAAAAGGAATCACATTAACAAGTAATCAGGTATTTCAATTAACACGTATGTATCACACGGGTTTGTTCTCGAGTCTGAATACTAAGGATAGTATGTAAAATTAGCCTAACAAAGGCCAAAGTTTGCATATCTGTTGAAAGTTGTGATCTCATGACAAGAAATTTTAACCCAATAGGGGTCAATGCTTGTATTAAAAATGCCCAAATCGTCCACCATATTAGCATAGCGCACCACCATATGCTTGTATGGAGTATCATAAGCTATACACGACAATACCGTACTATCCTTATCTATCCAAGTACACGTTATAACAATTATAAACAGTTCACAACTTGTACATCAATTGTTCCGGTACGATCCCATTATTGGGAAGTTGTTTTTGTTCGGTCTCTCCCGCAAGTAGATATTTGCTTATTACGAGTTTAATCAGTACATTATAATGGGAATGAACGTATATATTCCACATGTCTTCTGAATGTTTGTTAACTATAATCATAAAATATATTCTTTCGCCAGGTCATTTAGTAATCATAGACATGTCGGGCTTAGTAAAAGTAGTAGTTTACTGGTTGGAGGTAAGTAGGTTCCATTCCAGTCGGGGCACGCCATAATTTCGTGATTATGGGGTCTTCCTTTTATAATAATCGATTGAAATAACGAAATATAGCAGAGGTTTAACATAGATGATTCGAAGAGTTTGCTAGTTAAGGAGGTTCATCAGAATTAGTTGTACTAGTGATATGTAAAGGAAATTATTATTATTAATATTTCTTTTTGAAATATCATTAATACATTATATGTACTGGTAGTCACTGTTTGTTTATAGAATTAAGGACTCAATAAACTAGTTATTATATTTATAATTCAATAAGTTGGATTCGTCACTAAGTAATTTCCCCAGGGATGGTGTTTGTTTTTCAAACAACATAAATGGAAGGATGACCAGAAAATAGTTTAGTTTAATGTCAAAGAGTTTATAAGATAAATATTAGATCCAAGCTGAGAATTATTATAAGTATATTCTCTTGAAATTATTGTATATAAGTCACACTTCCCACGGTTCTTTCCTGGATCTTGCATATTAAGCCACTTTGTGGTTATGTCATATCACTAAATTCAGTTTGAACTCACTTAAGCATTGTCGTATTCTCGTTTACAGGCAACACCGGTTCTTCATCAATTGTAAAACTACTCAATCTCGACATCTTTCGATGCAATCGTTAATCAGAAGAAAACGTTACTTGATAGTTTAGATCAGCGTAAAGGATATTATTAATTAGTACAGAAATTAAATATTTATTTGTTATGAACAGGTATAATATTAATTATAATAAAATATAATATTAGTTTTGGTAAGATATAATTTTTATTAGAATAGGAATTAATAGTGATTATAACCGAATATAATATTCGTTATGATAAGATTCAATATCATCGATAGTACCGTACGTACACGTATACCTATACCTCGTCTCAGATAAGCACGTATGCATATTTCATATATACTCCACATCACCTTTATGCACGTATGTTGCCATTTTTACCTATCAATATGTTCCGCGACTTCTCCCCGAATTCCCTACTACAAGCAAGTTTGTTATTACGTTCAGGACCATAATAACTCACTTGCCTTACGAGTTCATCCCGGCATCCACCAGTATCTATCGTTACTCGTTATTAATTTTCCCATATATAATCGAGCCAAAGGTTATATTATAGGTATCCTAAGTGATAATATAATCCTTTATAACCAATGACTCTGATACCAACTTCTGTCACACCCCGTTAAGCGGTTTGCGGAAGCGTAAAACGGTAATGTAACAGATACAACTGGTATCAAATACATTGTTTATAAAGAAACATTACTAACTAATTTATAATAGATTACATTGTTCTAACTTCTTTTACAAACTAAGTGTCACAATCAAAACTAGTGCGTCTACTGTTTCACTTTTAACTTGAATTCTTGTACCAGATTACATAGCATCGATCACAACTCAAACAGATAGCACATAAGCACTTTACTCCACGTTTCTGAATACCTGAAAAGCATGTTAAAATAGGTCAACTATAAATAGTTGGTGAGTTTCATAAGTTTTAACGAAATCAGTTCTACGTACCACACAGTCATAGCTTGTAGGTATGTGCGTATGTAAGAAAATGTAATTACGTTTATATATGTATATCTGTATCTTTGTATGCACATATATATATATGTGTATAAGTTTATAATAAAATTTGAAATTATGATAAAATCGTGACTGTTTATTCGTAATACGTGCCTTCGTTTTCCGCGTAATATCAACCATTGTGGCCCCCCCTTCCGCCCACAACGGTTCCCCGTAAATTCAACCACTATGGCCCCCTTACGCCCACAATAGTTCCACGTAAGCTTAAACATTACACAATATATACACAAATAATTAGTATTTTCTACACACAGTATTTCCTACATCTATTCACATAATGTGTATATATATATATATATATATATATATATATATAACACAAATGTATTATTTATAATGTATCACCAATCACCGTGGCCCCCTTTCCACCCACAACATATATAATCACAATATTTTCTTGACATTCATGTCATAATCAAGTTAGTTCGTTTAACAAGTTGCAGCAGAACTTGGCTCATAGGCCATACTCAACTTTGGTTTATAAGTTGTAGCAGAACTTTGCTCATAGGCCATACTTAACTTTAGTTTATAAGTTGCATCAGAACTTGTGGCTCCCCTTCCGCCCACTATAGTCCCATGATCATCACATACCACGTTATCCCCAAAGCCATTACAGACCACGCTATCCCCATGGCCATCATATACCATGTTATTTCCCCAACTTGTTGTGTTTAGCATTATATAGCGTATTTGTATAAAAAGGTTTTCACGTATGATTTCATTATGTTTTGGCATTCGTAGTATTTTCATTTAATATATCAATCACGATAATAATCACCTTTCATCAGCACGTAGCTTAACATTATGTTTGTAGGGACTTTTCATATATGAAGGTTCAGGTATTTTAAGTTCTGAACCGTTTTCAGATAGATAATGCATATAAACATGATTTTCACCCCAAAAGTCCATAAAACAGTTTAAAGGGTGGGGTTATGAAACTCACGGTTTTGTAGGGACTCAGTGCGAGGCCAGCTCGGGGTCCGTTTCCCTTGATATCACTTAGTCCCTATAGTTAATATTATAATATTTATATTTTAATATTATTATAATATTTATACTTAGCTGGGCTGAATAGCTAGTCTGGGTGTGGCTGTAACACCCAGAAAATATCAGTAGGTTTAGATTGTGATGTTGTTCAATGTCTGATGTTTAAAATCGAACTTGGCTTAGTTTCTCCGTTTCACCAGCTGGGCCAAGTTGCTCGTTTATGTGTTTGAAAAAAATTTATGGGGAAGTAAACTTGGGTAAACGTGTTGGTTGATAAAATGATTAAGTTATAAAGAAAGATCACATTGTGGGGGTCTGGATTTGTTACGGGGCTCGTTTCCGTTTATTCAGTTTGATTTGGAGAAAAATGCGCACAATCTATCCAAATTGTCCGAATTTCTCACAAAAAGTTCGTTTTTACATAATTAATCCGAAAATATGCTTTTTGATCTTTTTTGATGTTCTGATATTCCAACAGGTTCGTTAATTACGAACTTACCGGTTTTTGTTAGATTTAAATTCATTTAATCTTCAAATTAGCATAATTGATTATCTGTTAATCATTAGATCATTAAAATTTAGACACTTATCAAATAAAATATGTAGATTTTTATAAAAATATTTTTAGAATTATTTACTGATTTATAAATTTATAAAAAATCATTTTATATGCTATATTTAGCCCGAAAATCATCCGTTTATACCAAATGATTTCCGAAAAATCCTCCAAAATTCCTGAGTGACTAAAACACTTCTCAAAATAACCTGTAGCAATTCCAGAAGCTAGAAATCTTTCCAAATATCATTTTCGAGCCGAAAACAATCATGGAAATTCAAATAAGCGCGAATGCACAAAACATATTTAGGCTATTCCAAATGACCCCAAACTTCACATGTAAACATAATATACCAAATCTAAGTTCCCCACAAAATTTTATAATTTTTCAAACATTTTAACTATTTTTCCAAATTAAACGCCCTAATTCGGTAATAAATTCTCCTAATATTCTCGGATAGTCGAAAAATTACCAAAGTTGAAAAAGGACTCAATGATATGGTCCCTGATGTCCCTGAAAAATTTCATGACTTAAACACAACCTTAACCTAAACACCCCGTAATCGAGCATTTCGGCATTATCTTTGCGGTTTTCGCTCGTTTTCGCTCTCTTAATCCAATTTCCGGGTTCTTGTGCTTCTATATAAGCTAAGTAAAGGTCCTATATCACAAAACAAGCATGGATCATCAAGATACTAGCCATGAAAATTAGGGTTTCGGTTAGGGTTTTAAACCGAACTTTTGAACCGTAAAAATATCGTTTAAACCCTTTAATCCGTGTTTATGGCCAAAAAAGAGTGTGATTATGATTCGTAGACTTGTTTAACATCAAAATCTATATTTACATGATTTTGAGGTGTTTTTCATGGATAGATAGAATTTTCCTTAATCAAACTCAATTTAATGATTAAAACTTGTTAAAAACAACTTAAAAACATAGATTACCTTGGCGTTTTTGGCCAAAATCATGGAGAATCAGCTAGAGCAGGTCTGGGATCAGTTTGTTTTGGCTAAAGAATGTGTTAGAAGATGTAGGAAACAAAATATCTAAGGGGTGGAAAAGTCCACTTTGGCGATTCGGAAGCTAGGGTACCCCTTGGGCCCATTTGCCTCGTTTTGCGTGCCCGAACATGAATTCCCGAGTCCAAGTTTATTTCGGGTTCAGTTTTTGGCAAGAAAATATATCGGGTACGACAAACAGCGCGAAAACGAGTGTTTTTCGGCCATTTTATTGTAAATTTAGAAAAACATAGTATTTGTTTGTAAAAATTGAAAATATTTTCACGGATCGCTTAAAACACCCCCCAACAAGTGTTTGGTAACTTTTTCGGCTTAACGGATGATACAATGCTTGTTTCGTAACTATTTTTCGTGTTTAAATTCATAGCGGGTAGTTAAACGAGCATGTTTTCGTTTAACTAGTTTGCTATCGTACTAAGGTTATAATACTAATATGCTGGCTTATATTAAACGTATATCACTTATAGATGGCTCCCCGAGATATCTGGGTCATAACCAGACCCGTTCGGTTATTCGTTCGATCGCTACACAATAAACGGTTAAACGCTTATTCGATTTGTAAGTACTAAGGTGTATCCGATTTTGTCACGATTGTCACAAAACTCGTAAAAACCTTATGTAATAATGAAACATATGTAATATATGTTTTTATAATTAAAAAATACGTAGCTAATTGTTACATAAAAAGTACATATTCGTTTTGAGAGAGATTTACAAATCACTTTTACATATTTTATTCACATTAATTTTTCATGTTTTCTCAAGTGAGGTGGATTTTCTTTTTAACATTCCGATATATATATATATAAAAGATAAAATACATCAATTGCTTATCATACATTATGTACATAACTAAATATAATGTTGATTTCAAAAAACACGTGGTAACAAAATTGTAAATTCATCACCGTTCCGTTTTTGTAACCGTTGCAATCATGCTAGTGGCGAATCATGAATCTGTTTGCTTTTCTAAATCCTCAACCAAAATCGGATTTTTAATCCAAAATGATCAACCAAAGCAAAAACAAAATAAAAGAAATTCAAAAATTGAACATATGTACTAGGTTTATGGAATTGTGAATCAGTTAGAAATTGAACTGGATAAACAATGAGAACGAGAAGAGCTATTAGAATTAAGAAGAACAATCGTCGTCTAATTGAGTGTAATTTGGTCTAATTGAACTTAATTTTGATAACTTAGCATAATTTACAAATCTCGTAAACATTAGAGCACAGTTTGCCAATCTCAAAATGGTGAATTGGGTTTGATTGTGAATTAAACTTGTTTGCTCAAATAAATGATGTAAATTATAATTTATTGCTTTTTTTAGAACGACCAACGAATAAAGTCCGGTTACCTGGGGTAATCCAATGGTAAAAGAAGATAAACGCCCATGATTGCAGACAGCTTTAGGAAGCTCAATCCTACCACCTCTTGTTTCGGGCAAAACCCATTGACTGAAGGCCTACTAAAATAAAACCCGATTGAGATCGGACTTGAACTAGAGCCGATATGGCATTCAACACGAATCTACACATCCCCTTCCATCTCAGTAAAGCAAAAGATCATTGACGTAATTAACTGCTTTAATAAAAGTAATAATAATTACTATAGAAACAAATATTAAAAATCATAATGGTAATACTAATAACAAATAATATTAAAACAACTTAGGTAAAACAACACTAATTGTAACAAACTAGTGTTTTATCTGACGCGTTGCTTCAAAGCAAATTGGTAAACCTCAGCGGTGATAAAATCGAAGTGTTGTCGACCCCAAACGTTGAGGCTGTAAGTTGACGTGAATTCGGTCGGTATCGGTTACGTGCGCTATTGTACTGGAACTAAAACAAAAAAATATATAAAAATTGAGGTGGACCAATGGTGTGGCATTGGCCCGTAAAACTCGACCGCTGTCGATCCCATGTGTTAAGGCGATTATTCTACGCAAATGCTGCTGATTTCCATCACGCTCGTTACGGTACCAAACTTAAAACAACAAAAAAAGAAACAAAATCAGCATTCGGTCAGTTTTTATTACGTTCGTTACGGTATACCACGAGGAATATATATTTTTTTTTGAACGACACACATATCTATCTACTCCCACTTTTTTTCATAAACTTCTCCAAGAGAAAATCAACCCACATGCCAGATTTCGAACCATTTTGAACCATGATCTATAAAGTGGCGAAATTTGGACGAAAACGCCAAAGGGGGCTGGACAAAAATACGTATGAATATATTCATAAACAGAGAGGGTCAGACTCAAAAATTCGGACAAAAACTGGTAAATTTATACCGCGTATAAAAATTTCGGACGTAAACGTGTAAATTTACACCACTGAGCAAAAAAGGGAGGGGTCGGGGACCCTCTTACCCTAAAGAAGTTTCGTCAATGGGTCTATATATAGTTGATCAATAATACGTAATCTCTAAAGGGTTTTTGTTATAGAACAAGCATGACCCAATCTTTTATGAACGTGACCATTCCCACATTAAACTACTACTAATTGCTCAATATAGCCTATTGCATCATTGAATACGACGACCCATCACCTTCACCTTCACCTTCTTGGCTGTTGTATCTTTGAAAATGCCACGCAACAACCTTCACTGCCATACATTTAAAGGCAATGTCCTTTACTCCTTTAAGAAATGCATGGGATATATTTAAACGGATAAATTTTTGAGGCCCTTACCAGATTGGTTTTGTCCATAATAATAATGGCAAGACTTCAATGGCCCTTGTAACTTTCAGATTTTCCAACCATGTAACATCAAATCAGTTCCAACTTTCTTCGTTCGGTATGTACCTGTCTTGTCATTGATTACAGAATTTATGTTCGGAGGCCCCTTGGAAAGAACTACAAGAAGAAATTGGAACCCTCTAATAATTATCAACTTTTAAGCCAAGAGATATATGGTTGCAATGATAATAAACAAGGAAATAATTTTTAGGAAAACAACAAGAACATTAAAATGTGCCGTCTAGAGGTGGGACAAAATGTGATTGATCATGATCGATGAGACCTTTCGATCAAATGAAGGAACTGGGCTTGGATAGATGCCTTTCAACAAATCCAAGATCCGTTAGATTGGTGGTCGTATTAAATGACAGGCCTTGATGATCATAAAAAACCGGAGATGCCTTATAGCTAATATTTTCCCTATTGATGGACTTCCTTTTGGCTAATATTTGATGCCTTATAGCTAATATTTTCCCTCTAATAATTATCAACTTTTATGCCAAGAGATATATGGTTGCAATGATAATAAACAAGGAAATAATTTTTAGGAAAACAACAAGAACATTAAAATGTGTCGTCTAGAGGTGGGACAAAATGTGATTGATCATGATCGATGAGACCTTTCGATCAAATGAAGGAACTGGGCTTGGTTAGATGCCTTTCAACAAATCCAAGATCCGTTAGATTGGTGGTCGTATTAAATGACAGGCCTTGATGATCATAAAAAACCGGAGATGCCTTATAGCTAATATTTTCCCTATTGATGGACTTCCTTTTGGCAACATTCACAAAATAGACAGAGATCTCATGAAATGAGTTGTTTTTTCTTCTTTTCAGAAATGCTCAGAGAACATACATACTTTTTCCTAATGTTCTCATATCCAAATTTTCAATATTATATTAAAATTCATATTAACTTAAATTTCTAGAGTGCTTTTAAAGTAAAACTCACTCACCCTTTACTGTTATGTGGGGCTTGGCCCTACCTTATTTAACAAACTTAGGCCAAACGATTTCCATAGATACATTGCTACACGTAAATCCCAGAAAATAGAAATTGCATGTACCCTTTCTAGCCGTTATATCAACCAATCTGTCAATCTAATTAAAGTGATACGGACATATAGCATATCCGTATGGCTGTATAGATATGTCTAACGATTATACAGTCTTTGGTTAATAGATTGATGTAACTAATGTTAGGCATACTCAAAATTGCTATACCGCCCATCTCTACAAGTTCGTAGAAAATACCCATTTTGCTACGGATTTAGTTCGTAGCTATTTATTTGCTACCAACTTTATGGAGGTCCCTATTTAGCTACGGATTTTGTTATTTTTGTTATGGAATTGTTTGCTATGGATTTGGCTAGAGAAATATTTGCAACAAAACTATTAGCTACGAATTTGACTAAGAGAAATTTGCTACAGATTTTTAGATTTTGCTTTGGTTTGAGCAATATAATTTAGCTTAGCTACCAATATTGGGGGTTTTCTAGATTGGATTTTTACCATCACTAAATAATATGTATAATCTAATAAAATTTTGTTAGAAGTTTCTATTTAGCAATGCATTAAAAATCACACAAATATATATAATCACAAATCAGACAATAAATCGCTCAAATTGATTAAATACGAACAAACTGATATCTCACAAAAACATATACACACGTGAAACAAAATATTGAATAACTCAATATGTCCCTAAGTACACATAACTCATGTTTTTGTTGATAAACTCTAAGTCGGTTGTATTTCTTGTATTTTATATTTTCTAACCATAACTAGGTTAATATAGACTGACACTAACTTACTAGCCAAAAGATTATCTAATTTTAATTACCATGCAACTAGAAAACATAACCAACTATGACTGATTTATCAATATTAGTTACTCAAGTTAATCGAATTATAACTTGGAGTCCAAAATTATTAACAAAAACTTATGCTCACTGTTCAAACATATTATAGTATTATACCAATTAAAAAATTCTGTAAAACACCTTCACTGCATTGTAGTTACTTTATGCCTACATAGTAAAAAGAAAGCATGTATCTTCGGATACGTATATGTATGTAGGTGAACGTAATGCATGTTGTCTGATTAACTATAACTCACTTAACGTAGCTGACTTTTAGTATGTACGTAGCCAAATAGGTTAAAGTAGTTGGTTTGAGGAAGACACATGGCATGATCTGGAGAGGCTGACATCTAAAGAAGGATTGTTATGATGTTGCATTTATGATGTTTTACATTATGTCTAAAGACAAGATTTGAATTTTTTGTAATGAATGTTATGTACCACTTAATACTTTTTCTGGATGCCTGGACACGGGTCTTGTGGTTGAAGCCATTATCAAAATTTATCCTATTATATTATATTATATTACATGATGCCTAACTGGACTTGACCAGTCACCCCTATACCCACTCGCGCCCCCTCACTTGAACCTGTTGTGGTCGGTGAGCCAATAGCACCGCCTATCCATTCCCTCCACTCCCACTAGCAGCCACGAGCCTGTTCATGCTACCCCTTTGGTGCCCTCTTTTGCTAGATGGTATTTTGATGTTCACAATTGGTGTGGCTGAAGCACCCTACACAGCGCCCGGATAAAGCCCCACAAAGGACAGTCTTACACGTAGATCTTAAGTCTTTCTCTGGTGAATCATATCAGCCAACATGCATTGCCTTTACAATATTTAAATTCCTTGCTTTCGGTAACCTAAAGCAATTCACCATGTGTTACGAACTTTCATTAGTCAGTAACAATAGCATTATCTTATGTAATGATAAACTTTATTCATCTTTAACTATTAAATATTACTCAACCATATTACTAGACAATCTGTAGTAGTGGGGAGGAAAAAAGGCAACAAGGGGCGACTTTTTTAAGGAACCCCCCCCCCCCCCCGGTTGCGATAAGAGAGGCGACCGGGGAGGGGGGAGGGGTGGATATTTTTCATTGGTTTGATTTTTAAAATATTATTGTTTTATTCCTTTTGACCGTTGAACGGTCCTATTAATAAAAAAAATAATTTACAAAATTAATATAAATACCCAACCAATTCAACTATTTTCACCATTTCATATACTAGCTCGACCTTCAAAAACCGTTTTCACCATTTTCATATACCAACTCAACCTCCAAAAACCATTTTCACCTACTTTCTTTACCAAAATGGATTCCACAAAACTTCCGAAATGATGGAACAGAGCAGGAAAGTGAGATCATGATGCATTTCGGGCCATAGCAAATAAAATAGCGTCCGCTCTTCTAGTTCTCAGCCGCGTCGTAGGCGATCATATATCATTTGAGACCGTGCGGATGCGAACGATCGTTTGATGAAAGACTACTTTAACGACATGTATTTTTGCGCATTGCGGAAGATTTGGAGCGGGAGTATCTGTACTTTCAACAAAATTGCATCCTCGTATACGGAAGCATGACCGATATCAACAGCGAGTATTAATTAAAGATGGCGAAGAAAATGACGCGAGACTCGTTAGAGAATTTTTGCATCAGTAAAATTTAAATTGTTTAAATTAATTATTTTTTAATCTACTTGTTTTAATTAATTATTTTAAATTATTTAAGTTAATTACTTTTTAATCAATTTGTTTTTAATTTAAATTTTTTTACTTATTTATTTATATAGGAATAATACAATTATACGGTGGTCGTTATCTGAGGATTCCAACAACGAACAACCTAACTCGCATATACGATGTACAAGAAAGTAAACATTCCTTTCCTGTCATGATCATGAGTATAGATTGCATGCATTGGGAATGAGGTAACTGTCCAACAGCATGGCGAGATCAATATACTCGTGCTGACCATGGAGTACCAACGGTTTGTCTTCGAGCCATTTGTTCACAGGACCTTTGGGATTGGTCGGCCTAATTTGGCTCTGTCGGGTCCAACAGCGACATAAACGTTCTCAACACGTCACCGGTGCTAGAGTATTACATCAGCCGTAGCATACCGTCTTACCGTTTTATGCCAACCTACTACCGTCACGGATACTACATGGGAGATTGGATATATTTGGAGTACTCGATTATCGTCAAAACGTTTCAAGACCCGATCGAAGATAAAAGAGAATATCTTTAAGAAGAAGCAAGAATTCGTGCGAAAGGATATCAGAGGCGTTTCGGGGTTCTAAAAAAACATTGGCATTATGTGAAAAACTCCTGTCGTGTATGGTCATTGGCAAAATGAGTGATGCCATGTATACGTGTATCATATCGTATAATATGATTTTAGAAAACAAGGGCAAAGCAATATGCCAACACTATATACCAAGGAGCGTTCCAGAACAATTTTTTGAACCAACCGAACAACAACGAACATGAAGCAATCACGAGCTCACATCAAGCGAGATACATAACTAACTTAAGGCGGATTTGGTTCAACACGTTTGGGATCGTCTAGTTGAAGATATATACGGATACGAAGACGAAGACAAGGACGAGGACGAGAATAATCAGCAATACGGCAAAAGCGAAGGCGAGCCTTAAATTAATATTTTTATATGTATTTATTTTTTATTTTTTGGTGTGTTTTTTTATGTATTCTTCTATATAATTAATTTAATGAATTTTTATTTATTTAATTTAATAAGTTTTTATTTGTTTAATTTAATCATTAAAAGAAAATAAAAAAATAACGTGACGATGTGATGAGGCTACAAAACCATTGAACCCCTAAAACAAAAATTCATTCTTTGCTTACTGTGCGTCACATGCCATTTATCCCCTAATTTGTAGCTATCTAATATTTGAAAGCAATAAATCAAAATGATCCGTGAAACATTTACAGGCATATAATTTCTGGACTAGTTGTCAGAATATTGGTTAATTTTTAGACGTCGTCAATTGTCAAATACGTACTCCCAACATCTTTATAAACAATCACTAACATCCCAAATTTTGTTAAATATTAAATAAAAAAGGGGTTTATTCGATTTATGGAAGCCTAAGAGTAATTGTCAAAGTAGCAAGAGGAGAAGATAAATGCCATTAGTGAAGAAGTTTAAGCATAGAAACCCTAATATTTTCTAGTAGCCACCACCCATCTCCATTCCATCATCTTTGTCTAGAGAGAGGAAGTAGAGATCTCACCATCTTTGACAGATAAGCTTGGATCCAAGCTTGGGAGCAACGGAGGAACGTTTTTCGAAGCAATGAGACAAGATTCGGCTAAGAAACTATCTACAAATCTCTGTGTTTTGGTTCATCAAATTGGTATGCTTTGGGTTTTTAACGCATTTTTTTTGCGCGTTAACTGATATGTGGATTGTGCGATGCAAATTGGCAGGTTTTACGTTAGAAGAAGACATATTTTAACCACCCTCGAAAATATTCCGCAAAGAAAGACCCAAAACCTCAAAAGCGTATGACGAGAACAGGCATAACTTTTTTTTTTTTGCGTTCGCGCTACGCTACGGGTAATTATCAGACCTGTCGCGATACGCGAAGTGTTGTAATTATCTAGATAATTTTGGAGGCTGTCGTGCTACGCGACAAGTAAAGTCTTAACACATCGCGTTACGCAAAGTATAGGTTAAGTAATCGTGACACTTTGCATGCCACGTGTCGCCACATGGCATAACTAAGGATGAATCGGCAAGCCTATAAGGCTATCGCGCTACGCGACACCTTCATTTAAGATCGTCGTGATAAGCGATTGACAAAAAAGTCAGTTATAAAAGGGGGACATCAAGGATGGATTCGTCGTTCACTTCCGCTCATTTTCTCTCTCTCCATCTCTCTCTTATACAATATAGTGTTGGTATAATACCACTAATCGCCTCAATGACAAGCTGTCCGATCGATTGAGACTTTGCCACACGAACTCAAAATCTCTGCTTGAACAAGGTGCGACATTCATCAATTTTGAATTGTATTTGGATTTGGATTTGGATTTGTTAACCCGACTCGTTGGGTCACTTTGTTGTATTTTGTATTGTTTATCATTAATAAATTTCATCCCCAATGATTTAAGTATATTATTCATTCACTTTCTGCTATTTTCAAGCTATTAGTGAGACTCCGAGGATTTTTATTTCTTACTTAATCGACTCCCGAACTTCACGGGCTTATTACGTAAATATCCAGAGTATATAAACTATCAAATCCTTAATATTAATAATTACAAAGTTTAAGGTTAAAATTTATAAATATAATCATAATTCAGTTTTAAAGAATCTATAAACTAGAGGAGCCTTTATGTAACATTCAATTCAAATAATAATAATAATAATAATAATAATAACATAATATCAGCTCACCCCCCCCCCCCCCAACCCTCATCCCGGTTTTCCGGTAGAAGATCCGGCTGGCGAGCTTAAACTCCGGTGACCTTAAATAACCTCCAAAACACCAAATTAAAGAGCAATAATTATTACAACGTATATCTCCATCAACTGCTAACAGTTAAAGACCATCATAACACGCTTTAACAACATATAATGACGAAATTAAGACCCAACGGCCGGAAAATATTATTAAAACGAATAACTACAAATAATCGTCCAACAATCCAACTAAAACTATAAATAGGCTTCTAATCGTCCTCTCAACCTGTCCCTAACATCAAAGTACACTTACCAACACTGTGTAATACGAATGTTGGGCTTTAAAGTTATTTTCCGGCGAAACTCCGTTAACCACCAAACAAGAATAAATCCAAGTACCTTTTATATGTTTTTGCATCATTTTTTTAGCTAATCAAAACCCCTAACATTAATTAATCAAACATGAAACCATTGAAGAGAATTAGATGGCTAGGGTGTTAATATAGAAGATGAACTTAAACTATTATATATATATATATATATATATATATATATATATATATATATATATTTTGTTTTTTTAAACACTTTATTAATTCCGTTTTATAATTAAGTTAATTATTTAAAAATCATAATAAATGAATAAAACTATTTTTAAAACAAACAAAATTTTTATAAAATAAATATAAATTATATTTCTCCTTGTTACCTATAAAAACCAATTCCAAACCCGTGAACTCGCTAACTTTAGTTCGTTCGTTAATAATAATCCATAAAACTTAAATTATTTAACTTTAATTCATTTAACCGTTAAAAATTAACTTTAACATGTAACGTTAACCCGTGTATTGCGAACATCATATTTCTCGTATTTACGTCAAATTATTAAGTAATATTAAAATATTATTAAACCATAAAATTTCCATTAAAATATAAAATATTCAAATACCTTAAAAATTAGTAAAAATTATAATAAAATAATAATTATTACCAATAAATTTATACAATAATTAGTTTTATTAATTCTGTTATTTAGTCGTTAAATATTCGTATTATTTCATTTATAGTTCGTGAGGTTCAACCGATTCGATTCGTTTGACGCATTTCGGCTTTTTGTTTATTTTCACTTCATATCTAAGGTGAGTTTTTCACACCCCCTTTTTAAGCGTTTTTAAACTTTTGGGGTAGCGTGTATATCGTATTCAAATGCTTATTACTTATTCATTACAAAACTACGATTCACATTATGGACTTGTGTGTTTATTTGCTTATG
Organism: Bidens hawaiensis; assembly: GCF_021521415.1. NCBI lineage: Eukaryota > Viridiplantae > Streptophyta > Magnoliopsida > Asterales > Asteraceae > Bidens > Bidens hawaiensis. Next base: position 1,349,470 of record NW_027491079.1, read on the forward strand.
TGCGTTGTGCTATTATCCGAGTACGTTGGTTTTTACCATCGGGAAAGGACCTTGCGTACATTGTGCTATTATCCGAGTACGTTGGTTGTTACCATTTGGAAAGGACCTTGCGTACGTTGTGCGAGAGTACATTGGTTGCTGGAAGGGACCTTACTTGCTTTATTACACATGCTATAGAATTGTATGGTTTTTACGTATTGTATCAAACTGTGTGACTCTCACCAACTACTTGTAGTTGACAGTTTATTTTATATGCATGCTACATGTACTATCATTAGAGGCTAAAGTTACGAAGATGCTAGTGTTAGGTTATCAATAATAATTAACAAGTTGTCATAATTGCCTTTCCTTTGTTTTATGAATTTGTTTATTTGAATACTTGTGTACTTGAGATTTTTAATAAATTAATGATAATATTGTCACATAATAGTGTCACGTGTGTTTGAACAATCTGTACGTCACACTCAGGCGTTTTCGCTTAAGGCGGGGTGTTACACAAGGTGAGACTTTGTGCAATCATGTAGAGTTATCAATCTCGTGATAATCGTTAAAGCTTTTCGGTTTATACTAATACATACTACATTGTATTAAATTAGGTTCTTAACACCAGGAAGCTCGTAATTTGTAAACTTGCAATATGGTACATGAGAAACCATCGATTGACTCAGAGAGCAAATGGATTCATATTCGATTTAGGATCTAGTCTATGATATCGTTATTGTTATGTGATTAGGTGATTACTGTGAGCGAGTGTATGTTTTATGGAGAGAATCGGACAGAGTAACAGGGTGTTTCAATAAAATATATCACTTCGTTAATTAGAATAAGTTGCAGAGGGTATACATAGGAGCCGAGCCATTCGACGACATTCCCTGGCGAATGGTCTCTCATTCGCCTACCATACGCCTATATCTCAGGCGTATGGCCTATCAATAACTAAACGAAAGGACCATACGCCTACATCATAGGAGTATGGCCTCCACTATACATCATACGCTTACAAGGTAAGCATATTGAAGCAAAACAAGGTTCATTCGCCTACAAACCAGACGAATGACCTAATAAGAATTACAATCATGCCCCTACAACCTATTAAACGACCAAATCTGATTCTTATATAGAACATGAATATCCTCCCCTGACAAGTTAATCATACACATCAGATCAAGCACACAGATAAATTTGATATTGTTTCCTAATCCCAACATAATAGCCACTTCATCAGTCATCTCATCATAGTACCACATGTTATATTCCTTATAAAAATCTTGAGGCATTGGCTTCAATGGAACTTTCTTCATCACCTGAGGAGGTTTGACTTTCAGAAAGACTTTCAAAATCCATTGTGCGGGTCATTTTACTTCATGTAGGTTCCCTTGACGGATCACACGAGATATCTCGGTCTACTCAGGTGCGGAATCCCTGCGTAGATCGTTACGAGCGTAGAAAGCAAATCAAACAAACACACACGAATAAACCGAAACACGTTATATATTAATAACTGAACTCACGTGATATGAATCACTGATACAGACTCTCGTCCTCACGTTACAATGAACTCAAACCAGCTTAGATCAACTCGATGAACAACTAACTATAAACCAAGCCGTAAGCTGGTATATAAATACACGACAACTTCGCCTGGCATGTTCAGGCGAAGTTGTCCATAACTTCGCTTGACTAACAAGTTCGCCTGTTAAGCGAACTTGTCAGTAACTTCGCTTAAACATACAAAACATAATTAAACATTACAGACTCGATTACAGACACTAGATTATGAACTACTGACACTATGCACCAACAGACTCCCCCTTGGCAGTAGCTTCATATCTTGATCTTTAAGCACTTGTCTCGTAATCTTCAATCTTGTCTCTTCACGCATGCACTCCTTCTCTAACACAAACTGACACAACTCTTTGATACTTCCTCGCTTCGTCCTTCCAAGAAGCAATATAAAAGATTTTCTTCTCATTAAGCACCTTCAGATCAGCTTGCGATAAGTTTACCAAATGCATCGGATCGTAAACTCTTAGGAGCTCCTGTTCATCCTCGTCTTCCATCACCGCCTCTGCTGTCTCACAATCCACATACCACCACTTTAGGTCTTTAAGCACATCCTTGGGCATTAGCTTCATCGGTACTTCTTTAAGGCACCGGATCGGTTTATACTTCATGACCATCCAAGGTTTTCCATCAGCTCTCAGACCTCTATCCTTGTCTTCAACAAGTTTTCCCTTCTGCGGTTTCAACAGCTCAAACTTCTTTTCTTTTATACTCTCTCTCCACACAATTTTCTCAATGACTCTAGCCATATTATCGTCATTTCGATTGATTAACCCCAATCTAGCTAAGTCTTTCACTTCACATTCCGGCAGTGTATTCAACGACCTTAACATTCTTTTAAAATACTGAACGCCGTCATACCGTTTAATCACAAAGAGCTTCAACTGCTCATCATAGATCCAGCAAATAATCCCTTTCTTTGCTTCGGCATAGCCTTTAATATTGTAACTCTTCTTAAACATTGTAGGGACCGCTGGTTTCTTCGTTTTGACGAACCATTGAGCATAGCCTTCCTTCCACCTAGGCTGCTCTTCCCATTCAATATCATCTATTACTGTCTCATTACCCATATCAGCTTTCTCCACACCTGGAATGTCATGCTCCACATTCTCTTCTACTATTTCACCTTCTTCAACATCTTCTACAATCACAATCTGTGCGCCAATCTTCTCAATCTCCTCAATAGGCAGCACATCATCATCAAACATCACATCATCATCTAGCATATCATCATCTAGTTCTTTCAAAGCATCAATCACATCATCTTCATCATCAACCATCACCACCTCATCACCACCAACTGCACCCGCAGACTCCCCCTGAGCTGTGGAAGTCCCAAGAGCTTGAGTAGTTCTTGGCAACTCACCACCTGCACCTTTCGATGCATTGGGATCATCGTCTTTGTCATTCCTCTTCTTTGTCCTTAACTCGTCGCCTTTACAGCCTGTCTCCCCCTGAGATGCCAAGAACTCCTTCATTGCATCTATAATTATCCCATGTTCAATCAGGAGGGACGACTGTAGTTGATTCTCTGCTACAAGGCGCTGAATAGCCTGGGTCTGGACAAGATTCACCCTTGATTGTTCAGCCACGACCCGCTCAAGTGCAGCTATTCTCTCCGAGTCTGAGAGGGTTGCATCGAAATCGAACCTCATGTTAGATGTATCTTGAGTATACTCAGCAGGGATCTCGAATGTAACCGGGACATCAGAAGCAGTTGTGGACGTAACCGCAGGTGGTATCGTGACCGACAACCCTGCAGTTGCAACGACTGTCGACTCTACAAATTGTGCCACCACCTCTGAAGGAGTAAGCGTTGGAGGTGGTAAAGACACAATCTCCGGAGTCGTCAGCTGGATAGTAGTGATTGATGGGATGCCGACAGCTGATGTAGCCACCACGGGAACTTCCGCGGCGCTTAAACCTGTGACCTGTAGTGATGTAGGAACAATCGACATACCTGACAGTGCGGATGGAGCAAAATGTACAACTCTTGAAGTCTCTCCAGCTCCCATACCTGCACCTGTCCTTTCACGTCTTGATCGTCTAATCAGCTTGTGAATATCCTCTTCTTCTTTTTCTGACTCAGTATCATCAACTGTCCTCTTCCTCTTCCCTAACGTCCTTTCTCTTGTCACCAACATCCTTCTCGCCTCATCCATAACATCATCAAGATCTGAGTCAGCCACCGTCGTAGCTGCTCTAGTAACATTCACTTCCCGAACCTGTGCAGCAGAGACCTGCACCTCTTCTTGCGGATCAAACCGGTCCATGTCGACGAATCCTTGGCCGCCAAATGCAGCATCAAGGTCTACATCCTCCTCAGCCGACACAACAGGCACAGCAGGTACATCTCGAGGTGCTCCTACCTGTCGTGGTTGAGGGTCTCTGAACTCATCCCCACGAGCTGGCACATACCCCGGGTTTATTAAGTACCCAAAGAGTGGAGTATGCCTTGGACGCAGTTCAGGCTTGCTCCTCGCACTGGATGTGCGGCATTGAGCGAATATACGTTTGCTCACATTCTCCACGTATCGTATTGGACGTCGTTGAGGCAAATTTGGAGCCACATGGTTCAAGATCATCTGGATGAATCTTGGATACATTATGAACCGCTCACGAGCCATCGCCCTCCTCTGTCTGTCGATCTTATAAAAGACCATCTGACTAAAGCTATAACGTTTGTTATAAGTCAGAGCAGTCATTGCTGACTGCATGGTCGCACCCATTCCGTCAGTACCCGCCTTCCTCCCAGACATACACACAATCATGACGTGCATGAGGAAGCGCCACTGATCAAGCAGGAACCCCTTCCGTCTCTGGGTATCGTCCAAGGGACCAGAATATCCCATTCGTAGGAATGCTCCATCACGAAACGGAGCCACAAAGTCAGTTGGGTCGTCCCGAGTCTCCTCTCCAAAACGTAACGCCACCCGTATTTGTTCAGACGAGAACTGAACTTCTTGGTTGTTGACGGTTGCTCGCATAACCGGGGGCTCAACACGGCAATCGTATTCCACCGTCTGCCAGAAATCTTCGATATTGGGTAAGGATATCGGCAGAGTCGTCGTGATTGCGTGGAATATCCTCGAGCGAATGAGGAATGTGATGATCTCACGGTAGTCTTCAACTCCGCTCGCTTCCGGGTCTAAGGTAATGTACATATTGTGACCCGGAAAAAATTGCCTCTGGTTATCTCCGTCATCGCCTCCAACACCTCCAGCACCTGCTACTGCAGCCATATCTGCAACAAACGAACCAAGTTAGATACACGTTAAGGTTTAACACAAGTTCGCTTATTACTATGAGCGAAGTTGTGATAACGTCTGTATAGGCGAAGTTAACGTTGGGGCGAAGTTGGGCACAACTTCGCTTCAACGTTAAGTTCGTCTAATGACTAATCAGAAAAAGGTCCAGGCGAAGTTAATGTTGGGGCGAACTTGGGCACAACTTCGCTTCAACGTTAAGTTCGCCTTACCACAACATCGCCTCAGGAGAAGTTAATGACAACATCGCCTCAGGCGAAGATAAGCATCAGGCGAAGTTACGGATAACTTCGCCTAAACCCTAAGTTCGCCTGAATATGAATCGGCGACAGATAGATTGATTCAAACTCGAAAATCTGAGGTTTTCTGGGTATTTTGACGATTTAGGACTCTTAAACTCAAGCTTTTAAGGATATGTTGACGATCAGTTTGGTTATTAACACGTAACAACAAGATTTGAAAGTCCGATTTGAAGGTCCGACGGTTCGAGGTTCATAATCGGGTCGAAACGACCACTGATTATCATTGAAGAACAATGATTATACAATGTAATGGCATCACGAACCTTGAAACGTAACGGAAACTGGGAAAAAGAACAAGTAATCGGAATAACGACAAGTTCGCCGGATAATCAAACGATAAGTTCGCCGAGAAATATTCAATAAGTTCGCTGAGATTAGAAATTATGAACACTGTTGACCTTAAGAATTCTTTATATAGGGGCGGAGTTAAACAGGCGAAGTTACGGTTAACTTCGCCTAGGTGAAGTTATTCACAAGTTCGCCTGTTTAACAACATCGCCTATATTTACAAGATCAACCCTTATAATTCAAAAATTTTGCAATTAAGTTCTAAAACTTCCCTTTAAGAATTTAAATGACACGATCAAGTCCAAGTAACCAGATACAAAATTATAAAACTACCTAAGTACAAGAAACTTTAAAAAAAAATAAAGTATAAGGGATCAAATTTCAGTCTCGATAAGGACTACTACGTTTTAGAAAAGATCCGAACAGGAATCATACTAATTACGTGATTGTCACATAGATCCGTGTTTAGCTGTATTATGACATAAAGAAACAGGTTGTAAGCAGGTAAATAACTTAAGATGGTTTTCATCGTTTCTGTGATACGAGTTAAGTTCAATTAAGCTCAAAAATTAAGTGGGCAACAACTCAGAGATTATTATGCCTCCTATCTATTCTCAAGGCATATTTGGCTTTCCCCAAGTCACCCCGAATTGACCTCGACCCTTAGTGTCTGATTAAGTTTGTAATTACTCTTCATCTCCTTCCCGTTCTCTTTCTTACTCCATGATTAAGAAGTCTTGATATGTTTAACTCTAGAATGTTTCAATAACTCATAAGTTTTTTTTTTTTATGATAAACATTTACATAGACTTCAGAGTAGTAACCAACTGCAAGTCCCGAATCTGGATCACTGCAGTTTCTTGAAACGCTATCTTCACGGGAATCAGAACACTTACGGGCTCGTGTATGACTGGGTAATCGCTTTTCTGCCTATCATTCGGAAAGATATATATGAAGACATGCAAAACTCGTAAGGAGTTTCCACGTAAAATCAAGTAGTTTTAGTTTGTATCACATCTACTTTTAGGCACCATAAAAAGTTACCATGACATACAATGACTGTCCTAAAGCCTTTTAAGCCTAATAACTTCACTAGTTAAGCAAACAGAATCAGTATATCTATCATTTTCCAAGGTTGGATCAATTTTCTGTTAAACATAGCTAACGAACTTCTTACGAAGTAGTAGACTTGAAAAATAATTTCATTTCCCTTAAAAAAATTTTTAACATTAATCGCCCCGACCAAAACAAAGTCTTCAGGTAAACGGCTATCCCGAAGATCCAATGGATCAGCTGGACCGACCACATACTAGTATGTGTCCTTCTAACTAATTAATATGATCGACTAATTTTAAGCGAAAGAATGAAAACTCATCATAAACCGCCCCGGTCACTTTCAGTCATCTGGTTAATGGCTATCCTCAAAATCTACAAGTAGAAAATGAGGACCAAAACATATCCGAAGACAAGTCCTTCAAACTGAGGTAACCGACATATTTTAAGCGATAGTGACGTTTTTTTTTTTTTTTTTTTTTAAATATAACATGAAAAGCATGGTTACTCGGGATTGATCATCCCATTCAGCTCGATAAGGTTTTGAAATCTTGATTTGTCAAACGCTTTAGTATATAAATCAGCGAAATTATCAAGCGTATCCACCTTTTCAAGCACAATCAGTTTCTTCTCAGCACAATCCCGTATAAAATGATGACGTATGTCGATATGTTTAGTTTTACTGTGCTTCACGGGATTGTTAGTTACTGAGATAGCAGCTGTGTTATCAATGCAAATAGGTGTAAGTAAGAAATTCAGACCATAGTCGCGCAACTGTTGTTGAATCCAAAGAACCTGGGAGCAGCAGTTGGATGCTGCCATGTATTCTGCTTCACAGGTTGAAATTGCGACCGAAGTCTGTTTCTTGCATTGCCACGACACCAATCTGCCACCAAGAAACTGACATCCTCCAGTTGTTGACTTCCGACTCTGATTGCACCCTCCATAATCAGAATCTGTGTAAGCGACTAGCTCCAAGTCTCCTCCTCTCGGGTACCACAACCCCAGCTTCGGTTTGCCCTTGAGATACCGCAAGATCCTCTTCACACCCTTCATGTGAGATTCCTTTGGGTTTGCCTGAAAACGAGCACAAAGACAAACAGCAAACATTATATCAGGCCTAGAAGCAGTTAAGTACATTAAAGAACCTATAATAGCCCGATACTGAGTTGGGTCTACATCTGCATCACCGTCTGACTCAGCACCCAATTTGTGATTGATGCAGATTGGAGTGTCGAATGGAGTGCTGTCCTCCATCTTGAAGCGTTTGAGCACATCATGGACATACTTGGTCTGATGAATGAACATCCCATCCTTCTTCTGATCAACCTGCAATCCCAAAAAGAAAGTTAGTTCACCCATAGCACTCATTTCAAACCTTTTCTTCATGACGGCCTCAAACTCCTGACACATGGAGACTTTAGATGCAGCAAAGATAATGTCATCCACGTAGACTTGCACCAGCAGGAAGTCGCTTCCTTCTCTCTTAACGAACAACGTGCTATCAATCTTCCCTCTTTCAAACCCATTTTCAAGCAAGTAATCTGATAAAGTTGAATACCAGGCACGAGGTGCCTGATGTAGTCCATACAATGCCTTGCTTAACTTGTACACGTGATCAGGAAAGTCTGGGTCAGGAAAACCCGGAGGTTGCTCAACATACACTACCTCATCAACTTTCCCATTCAGAAACACACTCTTCACATCCAACTGAAATACCTTCATCTTCTTATAAGCAGCGAATGCCAAAAACAATCTAATGGCTTCCAACCTTGCGACAGGAGCGAACACTTCATTATAATCAATCCCCTCTTGTTGATTAAAACCTTTAACGACTAGCCTCGCCTTGTTTCTTATGATAATCCCTTTCTCATCTCTCTTGCACTTAAACACCCATTTTGTGCCTATCGCATGCACATGCTTCGGTTTTTCAACCAAAGTCCAAACTTCCATTTTCTTGAATTGAGCCAACTCTTCTTGCATAGCTTCGACCCACGAGCTGTCCTTGAGAGCCATTTGATAATTCTTCGGTTCAATCTGGCTGATAAAGCAGGTGTACAAGCATTCGTTGATTATCCCTGTCTCCTTGATGCTTGTGTAAACACAGGTGTGCTCATTCAAGCTACGTCTTGTTTGTACACCGGAGGACACATCACCAATCACATTCTCCAAAGGGTGATCTTTATGAATTCTCGTGGTCGGAACAGAACCGACATGCAAATTGTCTTCCAAGTTAGAAGAGAGCTCGTCAATGGTTGTTTCATGCTGAGAGTGAAACGGATTGAAAAATTCTTCTTCAGTCGAGGTAGCAGGGGTATCGACAGCATTTGATGAGGAAGGTTGACATTTATCGATCAGCTGTCTTTGCAATAGGTTTTCTTCCTCATCAAGGATCATCTTCGTAGCAACTCTCTCTTCTTCTTCTTCAGCAATATCCAAATACGGTATGTTAAAAGACATAAAAAGTTTAACATAGTCGAAAAACTCAGCAGGTCCGTTGCTTGGTTTTGGTGGTTGGTAACTTGTGATATCGGTGTTACACACCACCTCAACCTTGCTGGTCGATGTATTGAAGACACGTCTGTTGGGAGTCCCAACAACATAACCGACTAAGATTCCTTCATCGGCTACTTCACCAAATTTAGAATTTGTCTTCAAAATCGAACAAGGGGACCCGAATGGTTCAAGACCACTCAAGTTGGGCTTTCTCCCATGCATAAGCTCATAACACGTTTTACCAAGTCTTTTAACAGTTAAGACTCTATTCAGAACATAACAGGCTGTAGCAACAGCTTCAGCCCAAAACACCACAGGAAGCTTTGAATCAGCCAGCATTGTTCTGGCTCCTTCAATTAATGTTCTGTTCTTCCTTTCAGCCACTCCATTCTGTTGTGGTGTATATGGAGCGCTGTATTGGTGTTCAATCCCTCTCTGAAGGCAGAAGATCTCCATCTCAAAATTCTTGAACTCCGTTCCATTGTCACTCCTGATGAACTTAACCCTTTTATCTATAACGTTCTCAACTTTGGTAATCAAATTCTTCACCATCTGAGCCGTTTCGTCTTTTGATTTCAGGAAATACACCCACGAATATCGTGAGTAGTCATCAGTGATCACCAAGCAATAAGAAGTTCCTCCTAGACTTTTTGCATTCACGGGACCGAAGAGATCCATGTGAAGCAACTCCAGAGTACTGGCAATTGAATTGACTTTCTTGGTGAGATGGGATTTCTTGTGCTGCTTTCCCTTCTTGCACGCTATACTTTTATCTTCAAAATTGAAATTCTTCAAGGGAACGCCCAGCACAAGTCCATTCCTGACAATGTGGTTCATCTTCCGAAGATGAATGTGCCCCATTCTCCTATGCCACAATTCGGACTCTGATTCACTCGCTTTTGTCATAAGGCATGATTCTGCCGTGGCCATTTCAGTTGATCTCATATCCATAATATATGTATTTCTTTCACGTGGAGCCTTCATCACAATCCACTCCTCTGGTATCTGAAAACCAGGTTTCAACACAATCGCCTCATTCTTTGTAAAATGAACGGTGTACTCCTTATCACAGATCTGCGACACACTCAGCAGATTGTGCTTCAATTCTTCTACAAAGTTAACCTTTTCCAAAGTCATCTTTCCGTTTGACACCGTTCCCATTCCAGTAATCTTGCCACCACTTTCACCGGCAAAGCTCACTCTCCCTCCTTGAACAGGTTTCAAATCGTGTAACAAGTATTTGTTACCCGTCATGTGCCGGGAATAGCCGCTATCTACAACCCAAAGATTGTTGGCAGCCCTGTTCAACTGTTCCTGCACAATAAAGCAAAAGATTAGAATTTAGGGACCCAAGACCAATTGGTCTTGGATCTATACATTCCAAACTTTGGCTTTCCAAAGTTAGTATCTCGAAAATTCCTGTAAGTCCTATTAAGAAACCTCCTTGAAGATTGATTGTGAGGCCTACCAAACCTTTGTGAATTGAAAGAATTATAACTTGTGGTTTAGTTATTAGCAGTGTAAAACTGAGATTTGTTTCTATGAAAACCTGAATTAGTCACATTTTTGAATTTTAAGTGGTTTTCATTTTTAGCAGCATGATAATTACTATTAGGTTTATTCTCAGCTTTAGTAGGCCTTACACCTCTGAATCGCTGCTTCAGAGGGCAATTTGCAACAAGATGTCCTAATTGATTACATCTAAAACAACACCTATGCTCAACTTTTTTATCAACCGGTGTTTTAGATGTCGAGGCTTTAATACCGCCCGTTCGTCTCACATATGGTGGGACGTACGGGTTTAGCGGAGTACTCTTTTTATTCGTCTTATCTTTCTCTCCACCATTGGGTAATATCACCTCCTCTTTTGCCTTACCAGACTCGGATGACTTATCCGAATCTGATGAGACTGGACTTGGATCAGAAATTTTAACACTTGAAACAGGCGAACTTGTTTCGCCTCCACTAACATTTGGTTCTTTACAAGTTACTTTAACTGGTACTGTCTGAGCAACCTCAAAATCAACAGATTTATGAACACTAGGGTTAAAAGTGTAATTGTGATTATAAGGTGGTGGAACCTCATGATAACCGATTCCTCCTCTCTTAGCAGAGGAACCTTGATCACTAACAAGGTGATCAAGAATAGCAGAAGAATTTCTGAACTGCTCTAGTTTTCTATTCAGTTCCACCACTTTTACCTGGTGATCAGCAATCTGTTTTTCTCTATCAGCAATTAGTTTGGTTTTTTCTTCCGAAACTTCATAACTTAAATCAATCACTTCAAGTTTTTCAGCAAGTTTTGTTTTTAAACTTTTAACATCTTTTTCACAAGCTTTTATTTTGACTTTATAGCTATTTTCTCTTGCTTTTGTAAAATGATGATCTTCTTTTAAGGTTTTAAATTCAGCATCCAACCTAACATACTGATCGGTTATAGTTGCTAATTGCTCAGACAAGTTTTCACATTTAGAGCATGTAAGTTTAGAACATACCTCGGAGAGCTGGTCATTAACGTCTGCCATAAGAGCTTTTTCCTCTCCGGTAACCTTCTCACTTTCTTCAGTTTCTACCTTTGCCAAATTTGCCTGCTCAAAAGTTTCTTTAGAAAGCAGGTTCCAGTTGTATTCACCATCTTCTCTGGACATCATGGCACTATAATCTTTTCTACCCTCACTTTGCTGTGGAGACCTACCCTGACTTCGTTCCACACGCTCATTCCTGCATTCCTTTGCAAAGTGACCGTTTTGCTGACAATTGTAGCATCTCACCTTCGTCTTGTCAAACCCTGGCTTTCCACCGACAAATTTTCTTCCGATCTTCCTCATAAACCGCTTCACTCTTCTTACGATCATGGCCATCTGCCATTGCAGATCCATTTCCTCCAGATCATCAGCATCAATCTGGTCATAATCTTCATCCAACATAGCTGGATCAACAACCTTCCCTTGAATGTAGTTCTCATAGGAAGCAATAAAAGAAGCATAGAGACCAAACTGCTCTTCAGCAGACTTGACACTCATAGGCATCTTGGAGTAGTTGTTGCTGGGAATACTTGGAGAGCAACTACTCTTGCTTACCTGGGGTTGAGAACCACTCGATCCAGCTGCTACATAGCAAACATCCCCATTTGTGTTAACTGACACATGCCCCACATGTGATGAGTTGGGGCCCGACTCTCCCTTTGTGTAGTAGGCAGCAGATTCAGTCTTCGATCCTGAGCTAGTGTTGACTTTAGCTCCATACATACCTGGATCTTGAACCTGATCCATAGGTGTCTCTTTTCTGACCATGTTAAGCTCAAAGGTTCTGAGCTTGTTGACTGCCGTTTCAAGATCATATGTGGGAAAGTCCTTGTCTTCCCTCATCAGCACAGTGTACATCTCCCATTTTGGTGGGAGAGCATCTAGAAGCTTCTCAACTATTTCTTCTTCTCGGTAGGAAATTGAATAGTTGCTCAATTCAGTCATCAGATGGTAATATCGAGTGATAATATCATCTAAGGATTCATTCTTCAAATACTTGAAGACTGAGAACTGGGTTTTGAGCAATTTTATCTTTGAAGCACGGATTCCTGCATTCCCTTCAAATCTGTTCTCAAGAGCTTCCCACAGCTCTCTTGCTGATGTGTACTTTCTAAACGTATGAAGGATCTCTTGTGGAAGAGCCATAGTAATAGCAGCATGAGCCTTGCTCTCGGCCTCATACATCTTTTTCTCTTCTTCTTCCATTTTGCTATACTTTTTGATTTGATCACGACCTTCATACTCCATAACTGGTGGAATATAACCATCCTGGATGCATATCCACATCTTCGCATCCTGGTATTTGACGTATTGTATGAACCGATCCTTCCATGCAACGAAATCGGTTCCCTTCAGCAATCTTGGGGCCTTGGTAGCTGACCCTGCTTCAACTTCCATCTTCACTAACTCAGAGATGTTGATCGACGACATCTTTCCCGAAAAGTAAGAAACCTGAAAAATTAAGAATTTTTTTTTTTTTATATTAAAGTACTGTAGGCGAAGTTACGGATAACTTCGCTTGAAGTAGGCGAAGTTGTAGAGAACTTCGCTGATAACACTGCTGATTAACTTCGCTGATTCTTAACTTCGCTTGAGGTAAGCGAACTTAAGAGGTAGGCGAAGTTGTTGAGAACTTCGCTTGAGTTAGGCGAACTTGAGAAGGTAGGCGAAGTTGTGGATAACTTCGCCTAACCTTATATCTTCGCCGAAACCCTACGCACAGTGACGGCAACTTCGCCTGATGAACACGGAAGATTTGCAGATCTGTAAATCGGATTTTAACGAGGTTTTTGACGGTGTAAAGGCTTGAACACGATGGTAGGAGGTAAGAATGATCAAAAACACAGAAAACACGTCCCGCGAATAGTCGAAACGGGACGATTTCTACACCCGCGTGAATATCCCGAACCACACAATCGAGCAAATGCTCTGATACCAATTGTAGGTTCCCTTGACGGATCACACGAGATATCTCGGTCTACTCAGGTGCGGAATCCCTGCGTAGATCGTTACGAGCGTAGAAAGCAAATCAAACAAACACACACGAATAAACCGAAACACGTTATATATTAATAACTGAACTCACGTGATATGAATCACTGATACAGACTCTCGTCCTCACGTTACAATGAACTCAAACCAGCTTAGATCAACTCGATGAACAACTAACTATAAACCAAGCCGTAAGCTGGTATATAAATACACGACAACTTCGCCTGGCATGTTCAGGCGAAGTTGTCCATAACTTCGCTTGACTAACAAGTTCGCCTGTTAAGCGAACTTGTCAGTAACTTCGCTTAAACATACAAAACATAATTAAACATTACAGACTCGATTACAGACACTAGATTATGAACTACTGACACTATGCACCAACACTTCAGATTAGTATGTCTGGTAGGAACCTGTGGCGAGAATAATTTAAACTCGTGCTCAACCTCATAAACCAAATGACTGTGAAAACATCTCAGCAACTCAACATTGTTCCTGTTTATGAAAGGTTGAAATGCCAAATCTCTCACATCCCGCCTTGGCATCGTTAAAATATTAAACTCTGAAAGTACTGCATACCATTATCCCACTTCACAATACAAACTTTTAGCTCCGTTTCATGCATCCAAGACACAATATCACCATTCAGGGTTTTCACATTGAATACTTAAATTTATGTTTGTCTGACAACTTGGCCTTGGCTTGCCCTTAATATTGCTCTTAAGCTTTTCTTATCGCTTCAAGCCATTTATTGAACTTCTTAGAGTTATAATTAAACAAAACAGGTGAACCAGTAGGCTTGAGGCTTGTGACCAGGTGGCACACAGTCTTATACAGCTTTATCAACTTTTTCAGCCTTTTATTACTCAATCTTCTTTTCAGCTTCTCTAACGATCTCATCAGTAAAGAATGGTATTCCTTCACTGTTGTAATTGTTAATGCACATCTCAGGATATTATTCTACAGTCACATCTTCAATCTCAACCTTGTCATAATAATTATTATCAGGAGGTATTTTCTGACTAACATCTTCATCAAAACAATCTTCCACCTCCACATCTTCTTCCCTCGCCAACTTCTCAATCTCTTTCTCATTCATCTCAAACAACATAGAAATTTGTTCCTTCGATAAACAGTGACTAAGAAACTCCCCTTCCTCAATCTGATCAACATTCACTTGACTCTGAATCACCTGAGCTTCATCAGCAAACATAACAGTGTTGACGTTCAAAGTTTCAACCGGGAGTGCTTCAATCGAACTTTTTTAAACTACCATCTCTTTTCCCCTAGACTCCCCATGAGCAACAGAAGGACTGGTATCTGAAGAAAATGGTTTCTTATCAAAATGTCCTTGATCTGGATCATCGTCATCAATGTCTTCATTCTTCAATTTCCTCAACTCATCATCTTTGCATTTTAATTGAAGAATTAAATCCCATTGACTCTTTATTGCCCCTCACCCCCCCCCCCCCTTTGGAGAAGCAATAATTTTCTTTAATTCTTTATTCTCAGTATACAAAAAATTCATGTCTTGCATCATCTTCAATTGTTATTTCTTCTTTCTATCAGATTGTTGACTATCGGCATTCATCTTCATGGTTTGTAAAGGAACCAAATTCAACAAATATACCATTTGTTGTTGCACATGCATGGAAGTGAACATTGCAGGAATGGGTTGAAACGGTCATTGGGGTCTTGAAAAACTTAACACAAAAGTAGGAGAAATAGTTATTGTCACACCAGAACTTGACCCACTAACACCAGCAGTCACTGTAGTAGCCTCAAACATAATTGGTGTAGGAACATATGTTGGTGTAGAAGAGATTGTAGAAGTGCTAGGTTGAAAGATAAACGAGGATCAATTGAAGCAGTAAAGTGAGTACATGAGTGGCCTGCTCAATAGTAGTAACCACAGTTGTCAACTTTTGTCTCTTCTTTGTTGTCTTAGGCACACTTTGAGGAACATTTGGTAAATCAGGATATGGATTCTCTTAAATAATAATCCCTTTGCTACGCTTCTTCGGTCCATCTTTAGACGACTTTTCAACCATAACAGCTTTACCTTTATCTTTCTTACTGGCTCGTTTCCCGGTAGAACCACGATCATCACCTCCATCATTATCATCATCATCACCTCCATCATCAAAATCAAAATCATCGTCACACCGCCAATGATCATTAGGAGGTGCAATGTAGTTTGGTTTACTTAAATGACCAATCAATCTCTTAAACTTTGGTCTCTCCTTCTCAGACTGCCCAGGGCATATCATCATTCTTTTCATTGTGTCTACTAACATTGGATGCATCATGATCACATCATTCAATGCAGTAGGATCCTTAAGCAACTTAGGCAGCAAACGGTTGAATATGATCTGCAAGAATCTCGGGTACATCAAAAATTTGTCTTTCTTGTTGGTGCAGTTTTCCATCATATGAAAGAATATCATCTCCAAAAAGTTGAATGGATTGTTCAAAATAAGAGCTACCATTGATAATTGTAACATATCTCGACATTTATCATACCCGACTCTTCTTCCTCCAAGATAATGAATGGGAACATGCATAAAATACTTGTATTTCTTACAGAGAAAAGCTTTGTTATACAGAGACTCATTCAGATTTCCCTTGTACTTGATCCTTTTGAACAACTCCTTGATCAAATCACCATCAAAGCATACACATCATCATCAGAATTGCGAAAGACTAAGCATTCTTTAACTGTTTGCGATGCAATCTCAATCTCATGCTTTTGTATTGCTGCCTTGATACTCCTTGTTGTTTCATCATATCTAGACGTGTCCCAAAATGGACGAATAATGCTATAGAAAGCTGGCAAATTTGTGAAAATGGCACAGTAGATTCTTGAACGCCTTAGAATTGAGATAATGCCATCAAAAGTAGCATGATCTGAATAATTAATTAATTATATCCCAAGAATACAACGATGTTATGATTGGGATTTGATTCACGCTGTGACCCCGTAGCTGGTGCCTCAGCTGGTACTTGTTGTTCTTGGATAATCTGGGCCTCGTGATTAACGTCATGCTCTTCCCGAACATCAGGTACAATATTTTCAATCTGTTAAGCCAATTCTACATGAAGGAGACAATTTTCATTCGGATACAATCACAAAATTATCCAAAATACCCGCATTCGCTTAAATTAAAACATTTGGGCCATACGCCTCACATAAGCAATGAATGAATGTTCATTCGCTTATGATCATCGGTGATGGACCATACGCTTACATTATAGAAACAAAGTCAACACTCCTAAATCAGATCCATTCGCCTAAATCAACAAACGAATAGAGAACCATTCGTTGAAATCTAAGAATCATTAATCAATCCATACGCTAAACACACAAGCGTATGGTTTCAGGGAAAGCTCAAGCGAATGGCAGACGAATGGTAAGCGAATGAAATCATAAACCCTTAACCCAAGTTACAAATTAATTAACCAAAAACACACGTATAAAAATCAATTTTATGGTCATTTAGCATCGAAATAAGATCGACAATCTAACTATTACAAATACATTTAATTTTAAACATAGTTTAAAGGTTAGTCTTAATCTTTTAGGTCCGGTTATGGTTTTAAAGTGATAATTAGATTTAACCATGTCATTTACTCAATTTATTAGCAATATGGATTGAATCTACCTAAATGAGGATAGACGATGATGGAAATGGATTATCAGTAGGTAAAGCTTTAATTTTCTATTTATATTGTTTCTCATTATTGATGTGCTTGCGAATGTCGTAGAAAAGTTGTTAGTTTTTTCAAAAGGTTTGTTTCACACAACGCCGAGTTTTAAATTTATAAATATGAGTTTTATCTCAACTAGACCACACACAAATAAACAAGTGTACCTATCGTATATGTAGTATAGTATGGGTAAGAACCAAATATCGATCCATGGACACACTCGTTTGATGTTTACTATTAAATATGTATTTATTTTTAACTGAAAGTAAATATCATGGTAGTTTTTGTTTGACAAGTAAATTTTAAAAGAAATTTAAAAGCATAAATTAAAAACAATATTTTTGGGTATTTATATTTTTATAAAGATGATCAAGAATAAAAGTGTATCATCTAAGTTAAAACTCCTCTTAATTTGGTTTAACAGTTAATTAGTAATCATGTGATATAGGCTTGAATTGGTAATTAAATGTGAGAATAACATCTTATTCCTAAGTCATATTATTTCCTGATAATTAAAGAAAGAGATATGCATAACTTCATGATCTTCACTAAAACATCATTTTATGTAAGCAAGTGTTTTATATTAAGTATTCATAAGATAACATACTTTAAAATTGAGACAGTCCCTTAAATTACAAAGTGAATTATCTTTTAGTAAAAATGACCTTTGTATCATACTTAAAATACCAATAAGATTTGTTAAGTTGTAAAGGATCAACCTTGAATTAACAAGTATTAACCCACACAACTCTTGGACAATTATAGGACTCATGCAATAACCATACAAGAGTTGTTTAAAGGTTATGTTGTACACTCGACAAGTAATTAACCAATTTAGTGTATTAACATCAACAATCCGTTTTCTCCAACGTTGTCCACATTTCCATTTTAGAAATGACCAATTACTACTAATACTTCATTTAGTCCATGTTTATATTAGGAGTTATGTTTTTATCAACCAACCCCTTATAAAAATGGTCATTCATCGGCTTATCATCAAGCTCAGTACTTGGTTTCTCTTTTAAGATTTATATTTTATCAACCAAGGCCTCACAAGAGTGGCACTTCCTCGGCTTATCATCAAGCTCGGCACTTGGTATCTCTTTTAAGGTTCATATCTTTATTAACCAAGGTCTCATAAGAGTGACAGGTTCCCGACTTATCATCAAGCTCGGCACTTGGTGTATTTTAAGTGTACTTTAACATTCCCCATCAAGTGATAATTACAACATAACATTTACTTTTTATAAACCAACCACATGAACTAATATTATTAACTTAAATTAACATTCATTATAAACCAAGATAATACTATGAAAGTTTAGCCAATATTAAGCATAATGTTATACATCAAAGTAATAGATACAAACATGATCAAATTAGAACAATCTAACCAAATTGGCCGACTAATCTTTGATGCTAATGAATTCTTCCAAAAGCTTAATCAACTTGATCTTCAAAAGGTGAATGAATGGAATAATTCCTTTATTAATGGTGGTGAAAGAAGATAGGTGAAGTGAATTTAATGTTTTTCAAGGTGCAGATGACAATGAAGAATGACAAGGTATTTATGGGCTGATATGATGGTGTCACCATGGCCGTGGTGAGCTTGGCACGGCTATATTGATCATTTTATCTTATTGAATTTAATGCTTGTTGATAGATGGTATATCAGGAGAGAGAACACGACCATTGTCTCCACCTTTGTAAATGTGATTGTAAAGTACCTTAAAACAATTTCTACATGAGCATCTATATGACGTAGCCCATTAGCACTCCACATTATAAGGAGTATTTTCTACCAAACGTATGTTTATATAACCAAATTCAACACATGTATCTTTCATGTTATTAGCAAATTTGTATGATTGAAAGTATATAAAGTTTTTATGTTGCATGGACGTAATATATAAACAAGACTAAACAAGTAAACAATAATACTGGCCATAGTCCATAGAGAGAAAGAACCCCCACGTTTTTTAAGAAATAACTATTCATAATGTTTTGATGATTGACAAAGGCTGAAAAAAGAAATAACTGCTATTGGAATTATCAATGATAGCCGGCGAATTTGTTTTGTCTTCAAACGCAAGCCGTACATTGTTTTAAATATAATTAAGATTTAGCCCGTGTAATACGTGAATAGTTAAAAAAATGTAACAAAAAAGTTAAATTTAATAATACACATAATAACATACATGTACCTTATAAATTAATAAGATATAAATAATGATAAATAAAATTTTATAATTCATAAATATTTAAAAACCTTATTTAATACAACATTTAGGTAATGTTTGGTATGAGTTAATGATAGGCGGAATGGAATGGATCATTCCAAAGTAATGAAGTAAAACATGCTTGGTTATAATTTATTAGTGGAATGAATCGTTCCTCAAGAATGAAATTCCTTCATATATAAATTTTTTAATTCCTTAGTAAATGTGTTTTTTTTTCATTCCTTCAAGAAATGGAATAAAAAATTATCAACAATTATTATTATTTTATTGTAGTATAACTATTATTATATTTTTATTATTATGTCGTATTATGTTATTACCGTTCCATTAACTGACAAAAATATGTGTGTGTATAGTTTACTATTTAATAAAAAAATAATAATAAAGTGGTTATTTATTTCATTTCTATGTAGTAACCAAACAAGATAATGGAATTATAATAATTCATTTCATTCCTTTATCTATTTCATTCCCTTGTCTATTCCATTCTTTCTTTCGTTATATTACCTCATAACATCTGTAACTTTGTTAGTAATTCTATCAATGGTAATAGTATTAGTTAACATCATAGTTAGCTACTCTAATTGAATATCATGTGAAAGAATTGTATTGTTTTAATAGTTATGTAGATTTGAAACTATCATAAGCCTACCATGAAAAGGAGACTATTAATTATCGAAAATGAACCCGTCGAAGGTCCACTGTAATAAAACCCTCGACTTATGCTTAACATTTTGTCACGAACAATAAAACCCTCGACTGTGTACCAATAGAGCAATGCTCCCAATTAGGTAGTTCGTCCATATGTAGTAATAACCAGCACATTTTTATATGTGGACATTTTACTCAGTGGCACACCTTATTAGGGGTGTTCACGGTCAGGTTTTCGCGGTTTTTATGTCAAACCATGAGCCAAACCGTTATTAACGGTTTTTAATTTTTGTAAGCCAAAACCAATCATAGTAATTTTAAATCGAACCGTTAGTAACGGTTTGGTTCCGGTTTGGTTTCACGGTTTAGAGTTGTGTTTTTATACAAGAAGCCCAAATCAACATTATGATATATTTCTGGTAACGCTGTCAAAATTTTCAATAATTTAACATGTTTATACATAAGTTGTCCTATATAAGCAAAATATAAATCTAACCACAAGCTCAAAAGCTGTCCAGTAAATTATTATTTGGGCTTAGCCCATATATTTAGTTAACTGTTAGTATTCAGTTAGTAATGTTTATGATATGATAGCAAATTTAATATAATTATGTGTACTAATATATTTGAATATATACATATATAAATATATAATATAAATATTAAAAAATTAAATAATTAAATCATATGGTCCGGTCCGGTTTTATACGGTTGGTTTTTGATATAAACCGTAAACCAAACTGTTCGTTACGGTTTGAAATTTTCGAAACCGACCAACCGATAGCTATGAAAAAAAACCAAACCGGTGACCGGTTTGGACGGTTTTGCGGTTTCGAACCGAACCATGAACACCCCTACACCTTATTATAGTACTGTTGCCAAAAAACTAATATTTATCTGTCACGTAAAAGCATTCAAATTCGTTATATCTCAAACACAGGTGATATCTTCTCTTGGAGGCGCTACCCTTTATCTTTTTTTTTAAACGGCGAATTTCTTGTCAGCTGGTACTTGACAGTCATTGTGTCACATATATGCAGAACACTCTAGCGTAACACACGGTGGGACGAAAACTCGGGTGGGCTCGGGGTTCAAACTGGCAACCTTCGCACAAGGTCTAGTTCAAATCATTTGTTGCAAATATCCATCCAAAGTGAGTGAGAATCAAATTTAAGTCTCTATTGAAGAACCCGAGCCTCCCACCACTAGACCATAAGTGGGGGTTCGCTAAATCTAATTCTAAATTAAATATTTGATATTATTTTAACATTAAACTATTTGTTAACATATTTTGTAAGAAAGTGATCATAGATATTTAACTAAAAAATTCTCAATTTGGTGACTGTGACACGTCCACAAGCAAATATTCCATACCATTTCTCCAATAGAAAGAAAGAATTATATCTTAAAAAATTAATTAAAGTTTAATATAACTGCCACCAGAAGACATATATATCGACTTTATATAATAAATAATTGGTGTGCGTTATAATTTAGCATTCTTTAATCTTCCCCTTCGTAAGAAAATTTCTCAAATCGATCATTCGAGTCTATTCGGTTTGGAATTTAGTGCTTTTCTAATCAACTGTCCACACTATTTTATTTTGATATATGCTTTGATCCGGATTAGGCAATTAGTAATATAATGAAAACCCTAAATGAGCAATTTTTATTTATCATGAATGCAATGTAATTAGGGTGTAATTAAGACCTTTATGGATGTTTCCGTAAGTGTAGTGTTATATGTGATCTTGGTCAACATGGGTCAATGAGTGTGTAATGTTATGATCAAATGATTCATTAAAAGTCATTAATGTTAGTTAAAGAGCATAACTAACACTTGAGGGGTAATTCTGTCAACATGTTTAAGTTGGTTACTTGGTTTAAGACTTTAAGGTTGGTATTAGGTTTAGGTTGTTTTTTACAACTTTGAAAGCTTACGAGTATGATGTTAGAACTTGGAACGTGGTTGTTAGTTGAGTCAAAAGTGGTTATAAGCTCTTCGCTCGTCGCCAACTGCGTTCAATCACTCGATTTCATTGTTCGTTACTTGTAATTTTTTGTTCGTGTAGTTTTAGTATATCTGTATTCTGATCAATAGCCCTAGATCAATTTCATGTATTATTAGATGATTCAACAAGATCAGTTTCTAGGGTTACGAGTGTTCTTGTGTTGTACAATTAAATCTACGTAATATCGTTGATGCTGACCTCAACTCAGTTCTGAATTTCAATATTTTTGTTTTGAATCTTCTAGTACGACATTTTACAGTGTTATATATATATATATATATATATATATATATATATATATATGGAAAGTATAGAATGAAAACCACTTGAGTTGTGAAAACCCTATGTAACATCGTTTTTTTTTTTTTTGCACACGTAATATATGTTGTAACATTAATACAAAACATCGAAACATTAAAAAAAAATGTTTTGCCATATTTTAACATTTTTTTATAAATTTTTATATATGTTTTTAGGAGAGAAAAAATGTTATATTTATATTTACATTTTTTATTAACTTTAATTGTGGACCACAAGATTTAAACTTTAATTAAAAACATGTGGTTGAGAATGGGTTTCTAGATTTTTCACAACTCAAGTGGGTTTTTATTTTAACCTAACCCTATATATATATATATATATATATATATATATATAGAGAGAGAGAGAGAGAGAGAGGAATGATATTTTGATAACCATGTTGAGTTGTAAGAACTTAAGAACTCTCATTCTAGACCACACATTTAATTAAATGAATTGAAATATGTGGTTGAGATTAAATCTGGCAAAAAGTCAAAGTAGGAGAGAGAATATATATGTAACTGATTACACAAACTTTTACGTCCGTTACACATGTATAAAATGTCGACTCGGTGCGTAAAAAATTTTGTAATTTTTTTACGTGTATGTAACCTACAAATATTATGCATGTGTAAAAAAAATTCGAAAAAAAAATTGTTACACTGAGTTCTTTCGAGTTCTTAAAACACAAAGGGGTTCTCATTTGAAATCTCCCCTATATATATATATAGGAGAGGGATATTTTGAGAACCATGTTGAGTTTTAAGAACTTAAGAACTTCATTCTAGGCCACACATTTAATTAAATGGATTGGAAGATGTGGTTGGGATTAAATCTGACAAAAAAGTCAAAGTATAAGAAAGAGATAATAAATATTAAAGTCGTTACACTAACTTTTACGTCGGTTACACATGTGTAAAAAGTCAACTCGGTGCGTAAAAAATTATGTAATTTTTTTATGTTTATGTAATCTACATATATTACGCATGTGTAAAAAAAATTCGAAAAAAAAATCGTTACACTGAGTTCTTTCGAGTTCTTAAAACTCAAAGGGGTTCTTAATTAAAATCTCCCCTATATATATATATATAGGGTAATGTTAAAATGAAAACTCACTTGAGTTATGAAAACCCGCGAAAACCCTATGTAACATCGTTTTTTTTTTGTTACATGTAATATATGTTGTAACATTTAATACAAAACATCAAAACATAAAAAAAAATGTTTTGCTATTTTTTAACAATTTTTTACTAATTTTTATATATGTTTTCAGGAGAAAGAAAAAGTTATATTTATATACATTTTTTATTCACTTTAATTGTAAAACACAAGATTTAAACATTAATTAAAAACATGTGTTTGAAAATGAGTTTCTAGAGTTTTTACAACTCAAATGGGTTTTCATTTTATACTTAGCCTCTCTATATATATATATATGTATATATATATATATATATATATGCTATTAAATGTTTCATATTGTCTACAATAAGTAAATTGTCATTTAGAGATCTATAGAGAACGTATAAATTTTTTGCAACTATATCATATACAAACTCCCATACTTTTCAAGTTGTCAAAAAGATTCTGTTCATCATCATCCAATTATAAGTTTATAACAATTATTTCTTTGACCTCGAACCATCCTTTTCTAATATAGAATTCCGTTTCTTAATTAGGAATTTTTGTCCTGGTTCAATCTTCTGGTTAGTAGAAAATAATAAAATAAACTTATTAACAAATGGATTAACGTGGAAGATTAGGGATCGTGAGATCTATTATAAGAAGTTGAGGTGAGCAAGATGGGTTTATATTAAATATATATATGTATGGTTTACGTGGATCATGATGGTCCGAATACAATGCAAGAATATTTTTTAAAAACAGGCATTGGTCTATGCTGAACTTGGGTTACCATGTATAAGGATTCATGCAACTTGTCATCTTGAAAGTTGAATCAAATAATATACTGGAAAATATTTTCATGTTACTCTAATTAGCAATAATAAATGTTTGATTTTAATAGTATAAAAAGCTAGGAGTATGTTAAAAAAATAACAAACTTGATGAACAAAGTCAAGAATTGTATTCAGTAATTACAATTATATCACCATCATAAATCAATAGGCAATAGATCGATCAAATACAAACAAAAAACACGTGCTGATCATGTGAAGTGAAGAAAAACCCAAAACGCGCGATGCAACGTGGTAAATACAGAGATCGACAATGAAGCTTTGCAAATCTAACTGACTCAATTGGTGAATCAGATTTGACGCCAAATTGATGATCAAGTTAAGGCTGCAAATCAGATTTGAAGATTCTCATATTGATTAATTGGCGCTTCTTCAAAATTGCAAATCTTAATTGGGATGACTTGAAGCTTTTGGACAATGAATTGAAGCTTGCAAATTATATTTGATTGTTCACTTCAGCCTTGTGAATTGGTTTTGCCAATTAATTTGTGGTCATAGAGTGATTTTGAAGCAGGCTATTGGGAAAGAAGTAATTACTCTAGTATATAATTATATCTAGTAGAATAATTATATAATTGCGTAATTGTGTTTTTTGTAGCGTAATTACTCTTATAATTAGAATAATTATTTTTATAACTAGATTAATTATTCTTATACGTAGTGTAATTATATTATAACTAGAGTACGAAAAACAAACTTCATAACTAGCGTAATTATGATAATTGCTCTAGTTGACGATATTTACTCTATGTATGACATAAGATTACTCTGGTTATACTTGTACTAAAAATACTAGTTAAATAATTACTCTACTTGTGAATATAACTGCTCTACTTGGTAGAAAACGAAAAATTAAAATGAAACATTATTGAACGATGATACTTTTCAATTACTCAATAATAGTTACATGCTTACTCTACTTGTGTATATATATAGTTACTCTATTTAGTAGAAAATAAAATGAAACATTATTGAACAATGATACAATTGACTTAATTTAATCACCTGATTTGACACGCTTTGTTAATTTAATTGATCGAGTTCTTCAAAATTCAAACTGATCGATTCAATTGATCACCAGACAACTGAAATTAGTTTCCTTGTTGTTAATTGATCGCATCTAGTTTCCTATTATCCATGTCAATGACTTATTTAACGCATGCGATTCAGATTCAGAAATTGATACCAATCACTTGGAGTTTGAATTCAAGTTCGAATTTATTAATGATTTGGCGCAGGGTAGCTTTTTCAATGTGTTTTTCATAATCCATACTCTGTTAGCAAAGTCAATGCCAACAATTTCATGAATTCAACGAGATCCAGATGAAATTGGAAGCGAAGCGAATATTGGATGCAAATTAATGAAGTGTATATGGGTTCAATACAACGAATTTGAAGATGTTTCTTCAATTTTTTTTTCTTGGGGTTTTGAGAAAATACTACGATTTAAGAATGGCGCGAGTGGCTTATGAATAATTACATATTTTCCATCACCATTTTCTTTAGTTTGTAAAGTTCACATATTTTTTTGGTTTGTACAATAGTGCGGGTACACACACGTGTGTGTATATATATATATCACAACAATAAGAGTTGGAATTAGCAGTGACAGATGGCATTACCGGCGGCATCTGATTTGTCGCCACTTGTACTAGGTGTCGCCACTAATGACCCGTGAATGGACAGGCGCCAACATTTCCAGAATATACTTGTAATCTCCTCGGTTACTTATCTATTCGTTTATCTCAGCTTGTTATATGTACAATCTAATATGTTATACATATTTTTGTGCATCATGTTTTAAATTAAATATCTTTAAACATCATGTTTTAGTCAACTCTATATAAGCTATGCATAGAATTTTGGAGCTGACGGTCTTACTGGAAACAACCTATTTATCTTTAGCCATAGAGGTAGAGTTTGCCTAAATTCCACCCTCTCAAAGCTTACTGATAGTTTTGGTTATTTGTGGGATTTATTGGGTATGGTTGTTGTATTTGTTTAAAATCATGCAAAGATGCTGATATCTACTTAGATTTTATGATTGTAAGGAGATTAGGTCATAGATCGTATAAATCATTTTCATGATTACTTATTAAGTTGTTTATGCTAATTTTCGATCAATCAGATTAATAATGTTGTATCCGATTCTGAACAAGGTTTGTGTAACATCTCGGATCTTTCATATTTGTATTTGTATCTGTTTACCCGATTCGGTAAAGTAATTAAGATCTTTCGTATTAATAAAATCTTGCATTTATTAGTATAAAACCTTGTTTATGCTCTCGTCAATTTCAAACTCGAAAAGCAACCATTAAAATCTCTTAAAATGTCTAAAAACTGCATTTATGAAAGTGCATGGACTAAATATGACATTTTATAAAATATGGTAAAACTTAACCTGTCGCATATCGCGACAGGGATGTTCTCAGTCGGTCGCGAAACGCGACCGACACCTAGTTCAGCAAAACGATTTTTTCTTGTTGTTTATGGTTAAATCCTTTCCTAATTTGATTTAAATCACGAAAGTTGCAGTCCAATCTAAGTAATCTGGTGTCGTAACATTGTTCACATTCATTTTCTTGTTGTACAATCAAAATCATTAGGTTAATTGACTTGATTTAGTCATCAATA
The DNA here is from genome assembly GCF_021521415.1 of Bidens hawaiensis. Lineage (NCBI taxonomy): Eukaryota > Viridiplantae > Streptophyta > Magnoliopsida > Asterales > Asteraceae > Bidens > Bidens hawaiensis. Next base: position 1,376,476 of record NW_027491079.1, read on the forward strand.
GATTATTCGATTTTCCTAAAATGAACTATACCTAATAAACGATTTTGGGGTGTTGCATATAATCAAAACACATCCCTAAACCCTAAAACTACTATAACTCAGCCCCCCCCCCCCTATAACCCAAGAAATTTCCTCTCCTAGGAAAATTCTTCAAGATTATTCAAGTTATTCGAGCCTTGGTTGGATTTCAAACTTCAAGACCCTTTGACCTCGATTATCTCTTGAATCTGATCATTGTTCGGGTAAGTTCTCTTTTTTGTTTTCGTGTATTTTCATTCACTTAACAAAAGCCTTCAATCAATTTCAGTTATTGAGGGAGTTTTGGTAGTCAATTTGATCCGATCCGTTTAAGAACATTAAAGTTAAATATTAAGACTATTTGATTTCTTTACCTTCTGGTCAAAACTAGCTTTTGGGCCAGGAGACCTTTTTGTTTATCACGAGATTTTGAGTATACTGGTCTGAACCCAACTCCTGACTAGAAGTTCGGGTTCCAAAAAGTACCAACTCGCTTAAATCGTTAAAAACCTCATATCTTGGCTTTCACATGTTTGTTTAATCTGATTCCTGTTACATTATTCTCTGTTTTAACTTTACTTTATTGTCACCAAGTTTCAGGTTCATTCGTGTAGGCTCAGTCAGCACATTAAAGGTCAAGCTTTGATTTTTCATTCTTATTATCTTTAAAATTATCTAATTAACAAGGTGAGTAATCACTCATCTTATTTTACTGTTTATAAAATAATTTGGGGACTTTATGCATACCTATTAGTATTTTTCATATTATATTTTGTACACAACTAGAAAACTGTGATTATTATGTTTCGAACAATCAAATACTTACTTGTTATTTGACTAGTTGATTTATTTTATCGCATTCAGAGTGGTCCATCATAATCTCATTATAGTATGATCATACAATCGTCATAGTAGCCAAAAACCAATTCTCTAAGCAATGGTCAGTTGACACAAATTATTTGTTGATCATTTAATTGTTGATGCTTACAGTATTGGTTTATTTATCTTTATATATTATACAATTATCTCACAAACTGTGATTACTTACTCAACCTTGTGTTGACAAATATATTTTATTTTGTACGTATATTACAAATTATCATAAATGAAAGTGAAGGTGAAGAATTACATAGAATGAAACTTATTATTTAATAAAAAGACAAACATGTTTGGTTTATTTAATTTGGAATATTTGTTTTCTTTTAGTTTATTTTTTGGTGAAACACTGTGTTCTTGATTTAAAATTTTAATAAATAAATTAGATATTGTCATAAATTGTATGATAGTGTCTTATGAGCTGTGAACTAAAGGTTCGCAACCCGACATTCCGTTGTTGGTTGAGGTGTGACAGATTGGTATCAGAGTCGAAGGCTATAAGATGATAGGTCGTTAGAAATGTCCTAGTAACATGCTTAGGACCCTATACGTGCTTACTTGTCTGCCTTATGTGTTCTATTTTGGAGTGTTTACAACTTATTTATTTTATTATTTAATCATGTACACACACACAAGCTCCGAAGCCACGCCTCATCTTCAAAAATATATTCTTTAAAGAGTAGATTGGTGTTGGGAAATTCCTTAAGAATTCCGTTTTTTGTTTTATTTTTACTTCTCCTTAAAAAAAGGGAGTATGAGAAGTTCTCGTAGTAACTGGAAGGGGGGGTGAGAATTGTGAGTCAGGCCTTGGCAAACCGATTCCGAGAATCAAAGGGAAGATGCTATACATTTCCTGGAGGATTCTCGACCACAATACTCGAACTTGTAGGGCAAAGCGGAACATATGCCATACGACTGGAACTTTAAGCGGTCAACGTAACCAATTAAATGGCTACATTCCTTACATAAATACCGAATTCACTGTCATTCATGGCTAAATTCGGTATTTCAAATATTTATATTATTATTTTTAAAATGTTTAGTTGGGTGAAACATGGCAAGCTATGGACACTCCAACTATCCATTTCTCAACCCTTTTTGATATGGTGTTTTGTTGGAGCATTATCATTCGTGGTGGTTCACGAGATGTTCCAACTACCCATATTGAATTCGTTAATTCATTATTTTGTTGAACTATTTAAAATGCCATGGAGAGCTCATGGGAGGCCTAACTCATTTATCTCAATAATTCATTAATTAGTTAGGCCATTAAAATGCCATGGAACGCTCATGGAGGCCCGACTCACAAATTGATGTTATGTTATTTTAATTGGACCATTTAAAATGCCATGAGATGCTCGTAGGAGGCTCAATTCACAAATTTTAAGTTGCCTTATTTATTTGGGCCACTTAAACAGCCATGGAAAGCTCATGGAAGGCCCAACCCACAAAGTATGTTTCGTTATTTAGTTGGTGTTGGTACATGATGTCAGTAGTTCAGTGTCTAGTGTCTGTAATCGAGTTAGTTGGATTAGTATTTTGTAATAAGCGAAGTTAGCTCACAAGTTCGCTGATTTAGGCGAACTTGTAGAGTAAGCGAAGTTAGTGACAACTTCGCCTAAACATGTTAGGCGAAGTTGTCGTGTTATATAATCTGTTAGGTTACGGCAGAAGTTAATCAATTGATAGATCAAGTTGTAACGAGTTGTCTAGAGTTTGTGATTGATATCACGTGTTTCCAGTTGTAATACAACGTGTCTTTGTTTATTGTAACGTGTGTTTAATCGTGTTAACGTATATCGTCTTCTACGCTCGTATCGTCTTACGTAGGGATTCCGCACCTACGTAGAACGAGATATTCCGTGTAGATCCGGCTGGGAACCTACAATTGGTATCAGAGCTTTTGCTCGTGATTGTGTGGTTCGGGATTATCACGCGGGTGTAGAAATTGTTCCGTTCGACTATTCGCGGGACGAGTTTACCGAGTTTTTGTGTCCTACTCACCTCCCACCATAAAAAACAACCCATAACACCTTCGCATACCTCGCAAAATCCAGAAATCAAACCTGCAAAATCATCGTGTTCATCAGGCGAAGTTGCCGCTACTGTTTGTAGGGTTTAGGCGAAGATATAAGGTTAAGCGAAGTTATCCACAACTTCGCCTTCCTCACAAGTTCGCTTATCTCAAGCGAAGTTACCCACAACTTCGCCTACCTCACAGGTTCGCTTAACTTAAGCGAAGTTATCCACAACTTCGCCAAATCAGGCGAATTTAGAAAAGAGAGCGAAGTTACGAATTCTAGCGAAGTTCAGACTTAAGCGAAGTTAACTTCAACTTCGCCTACAGTACTGTTAAGAATAAAATTTTTATTTTTCGGGTTTCTTTGTGTTTCGTGAAAGATGACTTCTATAAACATCACGGAACTGGTGAAGATGGAAGTGGAAGCGGGTTCAGCTACTAAGGCACCAAAGATGCTTAAGGGAACCGATTTCGTGGCGTGGAAGGATCGGTTTGAACAATATGTCAAATACCAAGATGCTAAGATGTGGGTATGCATTCAAGATGGATACATTCCACCAACTGCTGAGTATGAGGGTCGTGATCAGATTAAGAAATACAACAAGATGGAAGAGGAAGAAAAGAAAATGTATGAGGCTGAAAGCAAAGCTCATGCAGCGATAACAATGGCTCTTCCACAAGAGATTCTTCACACCTTCAGGAAGTATAAAACTACTAGAGAACTTTGGGAAGCGCTTGAAAACCGATTTGAGGGTAATGTGGGGATTCGTGCATCAAAGATTAAACTACTTAAAACCCAATTCTCGGTGTTCAAGTACTTGAAGAATGAATCACTTGATGATATCATCACGAGATATTATCATCTGATGACCGAACTCAGCAATTATTCCATTGCTTACAAAGAAGATGAGATCGTGGAAAAGCTTCTTGATGCTCTCCCACCAAAATGGGAGATGTACACTGTCTTGATGAGAGAAGATAAAGAGTTTGCCGACTATGACTTGGAAACAGCAGTCAACAAACTACGAACGTTTGAACTTAACAAGGTTCGAAAAGAGACACCAACTGATCAGGTTCAAGATCCGGGAATGTATGGTGCAAAATTTAATACAAGTTCAAGTTCGAAGTCTGAATCATCTGCTTACTACTCAAAAGGAGACTCGGGCGCTAACTCAACACATGAAGGTCATGTATCTCTCAACATGAATGGTGATGTGTGTTTTGTAGCTGGTGGATCAAATACTTCTAAACCTCAAGCAACCAAGGGTAGTTTTTCCTCAAGTGTTCCTAACAACAACTACTCTAAGATGCCCATGAGTGTTAAATCTGCCGAACAGCAGTTTGCTCTCTATGCATCTTTCATTGCTTCGTATGAAAATTACATTAAAGGTAAGATTGTTGATCCTGCAACTTTGGACGAAGACTATGATCAGATCGATGCTGATGATCTGGAAGAGATGGATCTGCAGTGGCAGATGGCGATGATTGTGAGAAGAGTTAAGAGGTTTATGAAGAAGACAGGTAGAAAGTTTGTTGGTGAAAGACCAGGTTTTGACAAGTCAAAGGTGCGATGTCATAACTGTCAACAAAATGGACACTTTGCGAAAGAGTGCACAAATGAACGTGTAGAAGGCAGTCAGAACAGGTCTACACAACAGAGTGGTGGAAGTAGTGAGAATAGGGCGATGATATCCAGACAGGACGGGGAGTACAACTGGAATCTGCATGTTGAGGAAGTATTCGAACAGGCCAATTTAGTGACCATCGAAACTGCAGGAAGTGAGAAAGTGACTGGCGAAAATGAAGCTTACATGGCAGAAGTGACAGACCAGCTCTCCGAGGTAAGTACTAAACTCCCTTGTACAAAATGTGAAAATCTGTCTGAACAATTGACAACTATAACTGATCAGTTTGTTAGTTTGGATGCTCAATTTAAAACATTAAAAGAAGATCATCATTTCACTAAAGCTAGAGAAAACAGTTATAAGGTAAAAATAAAAGCTAGTGAGAAAGATATTAGAAGTCTTAAAGCAAATCTAGGTGAAAAAATTCAAGTAATTGATCTTAGCTATGAAGTGTTAGAAGAGAAAACCAAACTAATAGCTGAAAGGGATAAACAGATAGCTTATCACCAGGTGAAAGTGGTGGAACTTAACAGAAAGCTTGAGCAATTTATAAATTCCTCTGCTATACTTGATCACCTCGTTAGTGATCAAAGTTCCCCAGTTAAAAGAGGAGGAATTGGATATCATGAAGTTCCACCACCTTACAATCATAACTATACTTATGATCCTAGTAATCAGAAATCTGTTGATGTTGATTTTGGTCAGACAGTTCCGGTTAAGGTTACAATTAAAGATCCAGAAGTTAGTAAAGGCGAAACATGTAAGCCTGTTTCTAATGTTAAGATTTCTGCTCCTAGTCCTGTCTCATCAAATTCGGACAAGACATCCGAGTCTAGTGAGCCAAAAGAAGAGGCAGTGTTACCAAAAAGTGGAGAGAAACATAAAACAACTGAAAAGAATTCTCCACTAAACCCGTATGTCCCACCATATGTGAGACAAACGGGCAGTAATGCAGCCTCAACATCTAAAACAACTATTGAAAAGAAAGTTGAATACAGGAGTTGTTTCAGATGCAATCAATTAGGACACCTAATTGCTGATTGCCCTCTGAAGCAGAGATTCAGAGGTATGAGGCCTTCAAAAACTGAGAACAGAACTAACAGTAAGAACAATAATGGTAAGAATGAAAACTCATCAAAGTTCAGAAATTGGACTAATCCAGGTTTTCAAAGAAATCGATCTCAGTTTTTCCCTGTTAACAACCAAATCATGAGTAATAATTCATTTAATTCACGAAGGTTTGGATGGCCTCATAGTCAATTTACAAGAAGGTATCCTTTTAGGACTTTCAGAAATCATACTGATACTAACTTTGGACAGCCAAAGTACGGGATGTATCGACCCAAGACCAATAGGTCTTGGGTCCCCAGATTTTAATCCTCTGCTTTAATCGTGCAGGAACAGTTGAACAGGGCTGCAAACAATCTATGGGTTGTGGATAGCGACTGTTCCCGGCACATGACGGGTAACAAGAATTTGTTACACGAATGGAAACCTGTTCAGGGAGGAAGAGTGAGTTTTGCTGGAGAGAGCGGTGGAAGGATTACTGGAATTGGGACGGTGACTAATGGAAAAATGACTTTAGAGAAAGTGAATTTCGTTAAAGAACTGAAGCATAATCTGCTGAGTGTATCGCAGATCTGTGACAAAGATTACACTGTGCTCTTTACCAAGAATGAAGCGATCGTGCTGTATCCTGGTTTCAAGGTACCAGAGGATTGGATAGTTATGAAGGCTCCAAGAGAAAAGAATACGTATATTATGGTAACAGAAGACACGATGCTTCTGGAGATGGCAACAGAAGCATCGTGTCTTCTGTCAAAAGCAACTGAATCGGAGTCCGAGTTATGGCATAGAAGAATGGGGCATATTCATCTTCGGAAAATGAACTACATTGTCACGAATGGGCTGGTGCTGGGTGTTCCCTTGAAGAATTTCAACTTTGAAGACCAATGCTTATCGTGCAAAAAGGGAAAGCAACACAAGAAATCCCATCACACCAAGAAGGTTAATTCAATAGTCAGTACCCTAGACCTACTTCACATGGATCTCTTCGGTCCCGTGAATGTAAAAAGCCTAGGTGGAACATCATACTGCTTGGTGATCACTGATGATTTCTCTCGATACTCTTGGGTATATTTCCTGAAGTCAAAGGATGAAACGGTTTAGATGGTAATAAATTTGATTACCAAAGTTGAGAATATTATGGGGAAAAGAGTTAAATACATCAGGAGTGACAATGGGACTGAGTTCAGAAACTATCAGATGGAGATCTTCTACTTACAGAAAGGGATAGAACACCAGTACAGCGCTCCGTATACTCCGCAACAAAATGGAGTGGCTGAGAGGAAGAACAGAACGTTAATTGAAGGAGCCAGAACCATGCTGGCTGATTCGAAACTTCCTGTGGTGTTCTGGGCTGAAGCTGTTGCTACAGCCTGTTATATCCTTAATAGAGTGTTAACTGTTAAAAGATTGAATAAAACATGTTATGAACTTATGCATGGGAGAAAGCCCAACTTGAGTGGTCTCGAACCATTCGGGTCCTCGTGTTCGATATTAAAGACAAATTCTAAATTTGGTGAAATAGCCGACGAAGGTATTTTAGTCGGATATGTTGTTGGGACTCCAAACAGACGAGTCTTTAATACATCGACCAGCAAGGTTGAGGTGGTGTGTAACACTGATATCACAAGTTACAAATCACCAAAACCAAGCACGAGACCCGCTGGGGTTTTCGACTATGATAGGCTTTTTAAATCTTTTAACATACCTTACTTGGATTGTGCAAAAGTTGATGAGAGAATAGCTACGAAGATGCTTTACGATGAGGAAGACAATTTTGTGCAACGACCGCAGTACGATGAATGTCAGCCTTCCTCGTCAAATGCTGTCGATACCCCTGCTGCCTCTACAGAAGAGGAATTCTTCAATCCGTTTCACTCTCAACAACAACAATCACCCATTGATGAGCTACCTTCGAACTTGGAAGACAATCTGCAAGTCAGTTCGGTTCCGACTACGAGAGTTCACAAAAATCACCCTTTGGAGAACGTGATAGGTGATCTGTCCGACGGTGTACAAACAAGACAAAGCTTGAGTGAGCACACCTGTGTTTATACTAGCATTAAAGATACAGGCATAATTAACGAATGCTTGTACACCCGCTTCATCAGCCAGATTGAACCAAAGGACAGCTCGTGGGTCGAAGCCATGCAAGAAGAGTTAGCCCAGTTCAAGAAGATGGAGGTTTGGAATTTGGTTGCAAAACCGAAAAATGTGCATGCGATTGGCACAAAATGGGTTTTCAAATGCAAGAGAGATGAAAAGGGATAATTATCAGGAACAAGGCGAGGCTGGTTGTAAAAGGTTTTAATCAGCAGGAGGGGATCGACTACAATGAAGTGTTTGCTCCTGTGGCGATATTGGAAGCGATTAGATTGTTTTTGGCATTTGCTGCACACAAGGAGATGAAGGTGTTCCAGTTAGACGTGAAGAGTGCGTTTCTTAACGGTAAAGTCGATGAGGTAGTGTACGTTGAGCAACCTCCGGGTTTTACTGACCCAGACTTTCCTGATCACGTGTACAAGCTAAGTAAAGCGCTATATGGGCTACATCAGGCCCCTCGTGCCTGGTACTCAACTTTATCCGATTACTTGCTTGAGAATGAATTTGAAAGGGGAAGGATTGATAGTACACTGTTCGTTAAGAGAAATGGAAGAGACTTTCTTCTGGTTCAAGTCTACGTGGACGACATCATCTTTGCTGCATCAAAAGTCGCCATGTGTCAGGAGTTTGAAGCCATCATGAAACAGAGGTTTGAAATGAGTGCTATGGGTGAACTAACTTTCTTTTTAGGATTGCAGATTGATCAGAAGAAAGATGGGATGTTCATTAATCAGACTAAGTATGTCCAAGACGTTCTCAAACGCTTCAAGATGGAGGACAGCACTCCATTTGATACTCCAGTTTGCGTCAACCATAAACTGGGTGCTGATTCAGACAGCGATGCAGACGTGGACCCCACCCAATATCGGGCAATCATAGGTTCTTTAATGTACTTAACTGCTTCTAGACCTGATATTATGTTTGCAGTTTGTCTTTGTGCTCGCTTTCAGGCAAACCCAAAGGAATCTCACTTGAAGGGTGCAAAGAGGATATTGCGGTATCTCAAAGGCAAACCTAAGCTAGGGTTGTGGTACACGAGAGGAGGAGACTTGGAGCTAGTCGCCTACACGGATTCTGATTATGGAGGATGCAATCAGAGTCGGAAGTCAACAACAGGTGGATGTCAGTTTCTTGGAGGCAGATTAGTGTCATGGCAGTGCAAGAAGCAGACCTCAGTCGCCATTTCTACCTGTGAAGCAGAATACATGGCAGCATCGAACTGCTGCTCCCAGGTTCTTTGGATTCAACAGCAATTGCGCGATTATGGTCTGAATTTCACTCATACTCCTATTTGCATTGATAACACTGCTGCTATCTCAGTAACTAACAATCCCGTAAAGCATAGCAAAACTAAACATATTGACATCCGTCATCATTTTATACGGGATTGTGCTGAGAAGAAACTAATTGTGCTCGAAAAGGTTGATACGTTAGATAATTTCGCTGACTTGTTTACTAAAGCGTTTGACAAAACTCGTTTTCAAAACCTTGTTGAGCTGAATGGGATGATCAATCCCGAGTAACCGTGTTTTTCGTTTTTGTTTAAAAAAAAAAACGTCACTGTCGCTTAGAATTATGTCGGTTGCCTCAGTTTGAAGGACATATTTTCGGATATGTTTGGTCCTCATTTCTACTTGTAGAATATGAGGATAGCCATTAACCAGATAACTGAAAGTGACCGGGGCGGTTTATGATGTGTTTTTATTCTTTCGCTGAAAATTAGTCGATCATACTTAGTTAGAAGGACACATACTTGTATGTGGTCGGTCCAGCTGATCCATTGGATCTTCAGGATAGCCGTTTACCAGAAAACTTCAATTTGATCGGGGCGATTGAAGTTAAAATTTTTAGGGAAATGAAATTATTTTTCATGTCTACTACTTCGTAAGAAGTTCCTTTACCATGTTTAACAGAAAACTGATCCAACCTTGGAAAGTGATAGATATATTGATTCTGTGTGCTTAACTAGTGAAGTTATTAGGCCTAAAAGACTTTAGAACAGTCATTGTATGTCATGGTAGCTTTTTATGGTGCGTAAAAGTAGAAGTGATACTAACTAAATCTACTCGATTTTACGTGGAAACTCCTTAAGAGTTGTGCATGTCTCCATATATATCTTTCCGTATGATAGGCAGAAAAGCGATTACCCAGTCATACACGAGCCCGTGAGTGTTCTGATTCCCGTGAAGATAGCGTGTCAAGAAACTGCAGTGATCCAGATTCGGGACTTGCAGTTGTTTACTACTCTGAAGTTGTGTAAATACTTAAAAAAAATAAAAAATAAATAAATAAAAAGAAAAAAAAAATAATTTTGTGTATGTTATTGAGACATTCTAGAGTTCATAATGTTAATACTTCTCAATCAAGATGTAAGAAAGAGAACGGGAAGAAGAGTCTACAGATCGAAAGAGTACTTACTATTTAATCAGACACTACGGGTCGAGGTCAACTCGGGGTGACTTGGGGAAAGCCAAATATGCTTTGAGAATAGATAGGAGGCATCATAATCTCTGAGTTGTTGCCCATTTAAGTTTTGAGCTTAATTGAACCTAACCCGTATCACAGAAACGATGAAAACCATTTTAAGTTATTTACCTGCTTACAACCTGTTTCTTTATGTCATAATACAGCTGAACATGGATCTGTGTTACAGTCACGTAATTAGTATGATTCCTGTTCGGATCTTTTGTAAAACATGGTAGTCCCTGTCGAGACTGAAATTTGATCCTGTGTACTTTATTTTTAAATTTTTTTTCTACTTATTTAGTTGTATTATTTTATACCTGGTTACTTGGTCTCGTATCATTTAACTCTTTAAAGGATGTTTTAAAACTTAATTGCAAATTGTTCAAATTATAGGGGTTTGTTTTGTAAATTTTAATATCGGCGAAGTTATCCCTAACTTCGCCTGCAATCGGCGAAGTTATCCATAACTTCGCCTGTATAACTCTGACCCTATATAAAGAAGGTTTTGGTCAAAGTTCAGTATTGTTTTTCAAAATCCAGCGAACTTATCTCCAGTAACCCTAGGCGAACTTATAGCATCGATCCATCTGTGTTGTTTTCTCAGTTTCTAATCAAAATTATAGGTGTGTAGTGTCGATATACTTGTATATTCACTGTCATTGATAAAAATCAAAGTGTATTTTGACCCGATTTGTGACCTCGTTCTTTCGGAACCTTAACACCCGATTTTTCAAACTTTTTTCACGTGGTCGTAATCATTGTGATCGTCTAGATCTTCATAATATCATGTGTTTATCACCGAACATTCTCCAAATTGATCCAAATCAGTTCGTTTGAAAGTCTAATCTGTCGCCGATTCATATTCGGCGAAGTTACAGTTTAGGCGAAGTTATCCTTAACTTCGCCTGAGGTTTAACTTCGCCTGATAATTAATTATGTAACAGTTTATGAGGCGAAGTTGTTGTTAGGCGAAGTTATCATTAACTTCGCCTGGCCCTTTTAATTTTAATTAACTGCTAACAGGCGAAGTTCAAGTTGAGGCAAAGTTGTTCCCAACTTCGCCCCACCTCTAACTTCGCCTATACAGAATAAATCATAACTTCGCTCATGGTAACAGGCGAACTTGTGATTTGCCTCGACGATTCTCTAACTTAGACTGTTTGTTGCAGAAATGGCAGCTGTAGCTGGAGCAGGTGGTGCAGGTGGTGATGAAGGTGGAGACAACAACCAACAGTTTTTCCCGGGGCATAACATGTACATCACATTGGACCCGGATGCGAGCGGTGTTGATGATTTCCGCTAGATCATCACGTTTCTACTACGCTCGCGTATATTCCACGCGATTACCACAACACTGCCGATATCTTTGCCAAACATTGAAGATTTCTGGCAGACAGTGGAATATGACTGTCGAGTCGAGCCCCCGGTTATGCGTGCAACGGTTAACAATCAGATAGTTCAGTTCTCGTCTGAACAGATCAGGGTGGCTTTACAGTTTGGGGATGAAACAAGAGACGATCATACCGACTTTGTGGCTCCATTCCGAGATGGTGCGTTTCTGAGGATGGGATATTATGGTCCCTTGGGAGATACTCAGAGACACAAGGGGTTCTTGCTAGACCAGTGGCGATTTCTCATGCACGTAATGATCGTGTGTATGTCAGGGAGAAAGGCTGGTACAGATGGCATGGGTGCGACCATGCAGTCGGCAATGACTGCTCTGACTTACAATAAGCGTTACAGCTTTAGTCAGATGGTATTCTACGAGATAGATCGTCAGAGAAGAGCGGTGGCGCGTGAGAGATTTCTTATGTATCCAAGATTCATTCAGATGATCTTGAATCACGTTGCTCTAACGTTACCTCAGCGCCGCCCGATCAGATATGTAGAAAGTGTCAGCAAGAGGATCTTCGCCCAGTGCAGATCATCGAGTGTGAGGAGTAAGCCTGAGCTCCGTCCTCGACATACTCCACTATTTGGGTACTTGATCAACCCAGAGTATGTTTCAGCTCATGGGGACGGGTTTCGGGATCCTCATCCACAACAGGCTGGAGCACCTCAACCACCTGAGGTACAACAAGCTATACCTGCTGCTCCTGTTGTGTCACCGGAGAAAAATGTAGACTTTGATACAGCGTTTGGTGGTCAAGGCTTCTTTGATATGGAACGTGTTGATCCAGAGGAAAATGTGCAAGTCTCAGTTGCACAGGTTTCTAGTGTGAATGTTACTAGGGCAGCTACGACGGTGGCTGATTTTGATTCGTCAGATGATGATGTGGCTGAAGCGAGACGAATTTTGGTAACACAAGAACGGATTCATGGGAAGAGAAAGAGAGTCGATGATGACAGTGAGTCCGATTTTGAGGAAGAAGTACATCAGTTGGTCCGTAGATCAAGAAGGGAACGGACAGGTGCGGGTTCGGGAGCTGGTGAGAGCTCAAGGGTGGTACGTTTCACTCCACCCGCACTGTCCGGTATGACCATGGTTCCTACACCATTGCAAGTTACAAGGCCAAGCGCCACGGACTTTCCCGTGGTGGCTACCTCATCCTCATTCGGCCTCCCACCCACTACATTCCATCTATCGACTCCGGAGATTGTATCTTTGCCACCTCCAACTCTTACTCCAACGGAGGTTGTGGCAAGATTTATTGAGTCGACAGTTGTAGCTACTGCAGGGTTGTCAGTTACGATACCACCTGCGGTTACATTTACGCCTACTTCTGAGGTCCCGGTTACAATGGAAATCCCTCCTCAGTACACTCAAGATATATCACATCTGAGGTTTGATTTCGATGCAACCTTATCCGACTCAGAACGAATAGCAGCGCTTGAACGGGTCGTGGCAGAACAATCAAGGGTAAATCTTATCCAGACCCATGCTATTCAGCGCCTCGTTGCAGAGAATCAGATACAATCGTCCCTGCTGATCGAACATGGCAAAATCATTGATGCTTTGAAGGTGTTCTTGGCATCTCAGGGGGAGACGAGCTGTAAGGGTGATGAGCTGAGGACGAAGAAGCGTAATGATCGAGAAGATGATCCCAATGCATCGAAAGGTGCAGGTGGAGAGTTGCCAAGAACTGAACAAGCTCTTGGGACTTCCACATCTCAGGGGGAGTCAACAAGTGCAGCGGGCGGTACAGGTGATGATGTGGTGGTCGTGGATGCTGAGGTGGATGATGATGATGTATTACCAGTTGAAGAGATAGAGAAGATTGGTGCAGAGATTGTTATTGATAATGATATTGAAGAGGGAGAGATTATAGAAGAGAATATTGAGCATGAGATTCCGGATGTTGATAAGGCAGATATGAGTAAAGATATGGGAAGTGATGAGACGGAATGGGAAGAGCAGCCAAGATGGAAAGAAGGCTACGCTCAGTGGTTCGTAAAAACGAAGAAACCGGCGGTCCCTACTATGTTCAAGAAGAGTTACAACATTAGAGGTTATCCTGAATCGAGAAAGGGGATTATTTGCTGGATATATGATGAGCAGTTGAGGCTCTTTGTGATTAAAAGATATGATGGTGTTCAGTACTTCAAGAGGATGTTGAGATCGTTGAACACGTTGCCTGAGTGTGAAGTGAAGGACTTAGCCAGATTGGGGTTGATAAACAGGAGTGATGATAACATGGCTAGAGTCATTGGAAAGATTGTTTGGAAGGAAAGTATAAAAGAGAAGAAGTTTGAGCTGTTGAAACCACAAAAGGGAAAACTTATTAAAGACAAAGATAGAGGATTGAGAGCAGATGGCAAGCCTGGGATGATTATGAAGTATAAGCCGATCCGGTGTTTAAAAGAAGTGCCGATGAAACAAATGCACAAGGATGTGCTCAAAGATCTAAAGTGGTGGTATGTTGATTGTGAAACAGCTGAGGCAGTAATGGAGGACGAAGATGAACAAGAGCTGCTGAGAGTGTATGATCCAATGCATCTAGTGAACTTGTCTCAAGCTGATATGCAGGTGCTGAATGAGAAGAAGATATTTTATATTCCTGCTTGGAAAGACGAAGCGAAGAAATATCAAAGAATAGTATCGGTTTGTGTACGAGAAGGAGTTCATGATTGAAGATGAAAGATACAAGATTGTTGAAGATTACCAGACACGTGCTTGAAGTTAGAGATATGAAGCTACTGCCAAGGGGGAGTCTGTTGGTACATGATGTCAGTAGTTCAGTGTCTAGTGTCTGTAATCGAGTTAGTTGGATTAGTATTTTGTAATAAGCGAGGTTAGCTCACAAGTTCGCTGATTTAGGCGAACTTGTAGAGTGAGCGAAGTTAGTGACAACTTCGCCTAAACATGTTAGGCGAAGTTGTCGTGTTATATAATCTGTTAGGTTACGGCAGAAGTTAATCAATTGATAGATCAAGTTGTAACGAGTTGTCCAGAGTTTGTGATTGATATCAAGTGTTTCCAGTTACAATACAACGTGTCTTTGTTTATTGTAACGTATGTTTAATCGTGTTAACGTATATCGTCTTCTACGCTCGTATCGTCTTACGTAGGGATTCCGCACCTACGTAGAACGAGATATTCCGTGTAGATCCGGCTGGGAACCTACAGTTGGGCACCTTAAATTTCCATGGAGAGCCTATGGGAGACCCAACCCAATATATTTAAATAATTATTTTAATTCCAAATTTTTGTTTATTCATCTAGTTATCTCAAAATGACCACATTATTTTAAATCCTGACATCCGACTCGTCCTCAAGTTATATAAAATCACTAATACAATTTATTTGAATTTTATTTTTCCGCCTAAGTATTTTATATCAACTCATGAAATTTACACAACTTACCCTTCATTGTATGACATTTTATCTTTGGTCCTCGTAGAATGTCTTCCCTAAGAAACCATCATCGTACTCAATGCCGTTCATTTGCTTCTTATGATCGTTGTTTGGCTGCAAGGATCACCAAAACTTGCTGCTTGACTCAGATCCAAAGTCTCAACTCGAATGGATCTGGTTCGTTTGCTGCTCCAAGAAATTTCAACTATAAGCAGTTCACTAATGCTTAGCCACCCAAATACCTTGGAGCCGAAAACGCCACTAAACTTCTTCAAAGGTTGGAGAGGATAGAGAACATATTCATCTATTGCGATTGCCCGAAAAACAAAAGGACTAAGTTCATCTCGAGCGTCTTTGATGAACGAGCTCTCACTTGGTGGAATACCTTCAAGGCCGTCCAAGGGATCGAGGTCGCCATGGTCATGCCATGGGATGATTTTGCTCTGATCATGAATTACAAAGGCTTGAAACCGAGTTTTTGGAACTTAAGAAAATTGGTGGAGACAATTCTACTTACTCGAGCCATTTATAAGAGTTCAGTCTTCCAGTACCCCACCTCGTAACACCCATATCTTGTGATATTCGTAAGTATATCTGTGGGTTGCCAACAATCTTTCGTGATGTTGTGGTAAGTTATGACTCTCTCAAAATCAGTGAAGCTAGTTCCCTAGCTACTGCTCGTTCTCTCAAATGACCATGTTAGGGATAGGACCTTAACCCAAAAAGATTCCAAGCCTACCCTTGACAAAACCAAGGACGAATCCTCAAAACCAAGCCTACCCTTGACAAAACCAAGTATTCCTGCTTGGAAAGACGAAGCGAAGAAATATCAAAGAATAGTATCGGTTTGTGTACGAGAAGGAGTTCATGATTGAAGATGAAAGATACAAGATTGTTGAAGATTACCAGACACGTGCTTGAAGTTAGAGATATGAAGCTACTGCCAAGGGGGAGTCTGTTGGTACATGATGTCAGTAGTTCAGTGTCTAGTGTCTGTAATCGAGTTAGTTGGATTAGTATTTTGTAATAAGCGAGGTTAGCTCACAAGTTCGCTGATTTAGGCGAACTTGTAGAGTGAGCGAAGTTAGTGACAACTTCGCCTAAACATGTTAGGCGAAGTTGTCGTGTTATATAATCTGTTAGGTTACGGCAGAAGTTAATCAATTGATAGATCAAGTTGTAACGAGTTGTCCAGAGTTTGTGATTGATATCAAGTGTTTCCAGTTACAATACAACGTGTCTTTGTTTATTGTAACGTATGTTTAATCGTGTTAACGTATATCGTCTTCTACGCTCGTATCGTCTTACGTAGGGATTCCGCACCTACGTAGAACGAGATATTCCGTGTAGATCCGGCTGGGAACCTACAGTTGGGCACCTTAAATTTCCATGGAGAGCCTATGGGAGACCCAACCCAATATATTTAAATAATTATTTTAATTCCAAATTTTTGTTTATTCATCTAGTTATCTCAAAATGACCACATTATTTTAAATCCTGACATCCGACTCGTCCTCAAGTTATATAAAATCACTAATACAATTTATTTGAATTTTATTTTTCCGCCTAAGTATTTTATATCAACTCATGAAATTTACACAACTTACCCTTCATTGTATGACATTTTATCTTTGGTCCTCGTAGAATGTCTTCCCTAAGAAACCATCATCGTACTCAATGCCGTTCATTTGCTTCTTATGATCGTTGTTTGGCTGCAAGGATCACCAAAACTTGCTGCTTGACTCAGATCCAAAGTCTCAACTCGAATGGATCTGGTTCGTTTGCTGCTCCAAGAAATTTCAACTATAAGCAGTTCACTAATGCTTAGCCACCCAAATACCTTGGAGCCGAAAACGCCACTAAACTTCTTCAAAGGTTGGAGAGGATAGAGAACATATTCATCTATTGCGATTGCCCGAAAAACAAAAGGACTAAGTTCATCTCGAGCGTCTTTGATGAACGAGCTCTCACTTGGTGGAATACCTTCAAGGCCGTCCAAGGGATCGAGGTCGCCATGGTCATGCCATGGGATGATCTAAAAGAAGGTATGAAGAAGGAATTTTGCTCTGATCATGAATTACAAAGGCTTGAAACCGAGTTTTTGGAACTTAAGAAAATTGGTGGAGACAATTCTACTTACTCGAGCCATTTATAAGAGTTCAGTCTTCCAGTACCCCACCTCGTAACACCCATATCTTGTGATATTTGTAAGTATATCTGTGGGTTGCCAACAATCTTTCGTGATGTTGTGGTAAGTTATGACTCTCTCAAAATCAGTGAAGCTAGTTCCCTAGCTACTGCTCGTTCTCTCAAATGACCATGTTAGGGATAGGACCTTAACCCAAAAAGATTCCAAGCCTACCCTTGACAAAACCAAGGACGAATCCTCAAACCGATGCTAAGGACGAACCCAAACCCACTCAAAACAGCAACTCCTCTCACTGCTACAACAAGAACAACAACAACAACAACAAAAACAAACACAAATTCAACCCTCAAAACTATGTCGTTAACCAATCCAACCCATCAACCACAACATAACCAAAATGCCCAAAACAAGAAAACCTACACCAGTTCTCACCCGTTATACTCCATTTGTAACCGCCATCATCCGACTCAATCCTCCTGCCATCTTTGCACCCAATGCAACCATTATGGTCACATTTCTAACACTTGTCGCGTGCCACCTGGTGCGTAAACCGACCCACAATGGTCGTTGGCGCCTGCTCCTAGACCCATTACTATATCATATGCTCAACCCAGTGCACCTACCACACGTGCCTTCTACAATTGTGGAGACCCTAACCATCTCTGCAACATATGTCCTCAGCTCACCCATGCTCATCAAGCCCAAGTTATGCCAACACCCTACTATACCACCCATGCACACCATGCTCAAGTTATACCTACACCCTACTATACTACTCAAGTTTGCCAAGTCTAAGCATATCAACCTCAAGTCCCTTAGATTTTTGCACCTCAAGCTTATATTCCTCAAGTTCCATAGCTCATGGCTCCTCCAACTGCATCAGTCCAAGTTTTCGGTATTCAAGCTCCTCCGTCAGACCAAGTTGCTCAAGCATCCCAAAGTGCTCACGGGCATGCTTTTATGATGAATGTTAAGCAAGCACAAAATTCCAACAATGTGATGAATGGTGCGTTCCTCATTAACGATCATTTTTCTTTGGTCTTATTTGATGCGGGTGCCGATAAGAGTTTTATTTCCTTGAATTTTACATATATTATTGATAAACCTCGGGATAAGTTATCTAAACCTTTTACCGTAGAAGTAGCTAATGGAAACTCTATTATTATTGATTTGATAATTCAGAATTGCGTTTTAACTCTAAATAAGGTCAAGCTTGGTGTCGATCTTATTCCTTTGCAAATAGGTAGTTTCGACGTCATTGTTAGCATGGATTGGCTCTCTCTAAATCATGCTAAAGTCGTATTCTTTGAGAAATTCCTCTGTATACCTCTTAAAGATGGTAGAACTGTTAATGTTTTCGACGATGTGCCTACCTCAAAGCCTAACCTCGTGTCGTGTTTTCAAGCTTAGCGTTACTTGCGTAAGAAATTTGTTGCTTTCTTAGCTCTCGTAGTGGAAAAAGATCGTGAAAAGAAGAAAATTCAAGATATCTCAATTGTGCGTGATTTTCCCGACGTCTTTCCTGATGACGTTTCTGGATTTCCTCTTGTTCGCCAAGTCAAGTTTCGTATTGATCTTGTGCATGGAGAAAACCCGTAGCCAAGGCACCTTATTGTCATGCACCTTCCGAAATGCAAGAACATTCGAACCAATTAAAAGAACTCTTGGACAAGGGTTTTATTCGCTTAAGTTCTTCTCTATGGAGCGCACCTGTACTTTTTGTGATCAAGAACCGCTATACGCTTCCTCGCATTGATGATCTATTCGATCAACTTTAGGGAGATGTATACTTCTCAAAGATCGATCTCCGTTCGGGTTATCAACAGCTTCGTGTTAATGAAGATGAAATTCCTAAGACCGCATTTCATACTCGATATGGGCATTACGAGTTTCGTGTTATGCCTTTTGGGCTAACCAATGCACCCGCGGTTTTCGTGGATCTCATGAACCGTGTGTGTAAACCCTACTTGGATAAATTAGTAAATTTTTTCATCGATGATATCTTGATTTACTCGAAAACCGAAATCGATCACAAAGAGCATCTACTTGCTATCCTTGACCTCCTACGGAAAGAACAGTTATATGCCAAGTTTTCAAAATGTGAGTTTTGGTTGAAAGAAATTCAATTTTTGAATCATATCTTCAACGACAAAGTGATCCATGTCGATCATGCAAAAATCAAAGCCATCTAGAATTGGAAAGCACTGACTTCTCCTAGCGAAGTTCGCTCTTTTCTTGGTTTGACGGGATTTTATCTGCGTTTCATTCGAAACGTTTCAAAAATTTCGTTGCCCCTCACCGCCTTAAAACACAAGGGTAAACCTTATGTGTGGGGGGCAAAGTAATAAGAAGCCTTTCAAACCCTAAAAAACATGTTTTGCAATGCTCATATTCTTGCTCTTCCTAAAGGTAATGAAGATTTCATCTTATTCTACAACGCTTCTAACCAAGGTCTCGGTTGTGTCTTCATTCAACTAGACAAGGTTATCGCATATGCTTCAAGATAACTCAATGTACACGAGAAAAAAATATACAACGCACAATCTCAAACTCGGTGTCGTCGTATTTTGCCTTGAATATTTGGAGGCATTATCTCTATGATACCAAATGCGTTGTTTTAATCGACTATAAGAGTCTCCAACACATAATTGATAAAAAAAAAAAAAGAACTCAATATGAGATAACATCAATGGACCGAGTTGCGTAGCGACTATGATTGAAAAATTCGCTATCATTCCGGAAAAGCAAATGTTCTGGCCGATGCTCTCAGTCGTAAGAAGCAAGTCAAATCCGTTCTTCTTACTTGTGTTCTTATCCAAAGTGATCTAGAAAAACGTATTCTCGATGCCCAACATGAATCCGTCACCGAAGGTAATATGTATGACGAGATGTCGTGTGGTGTGGAAACTCATCTGCAATTTAAACCCAATGGTTTGCTATATTTTCTTAACCGATTGTGGATTCCCAGTCATGATAATCTTCGCACTTTCATTTTAGACGAGCCTATAAGTCACTATACTCTATGCATCCCGGTGTGGAAAAAATGTACGCGGATCTTTATTCCATTTATTGGTGGCCTGAGATGAAGAAAGGCATTGCTCTTTATGTCTTGAAATGCCTCACGTGTTCTACAGTTAAATCCGAGCACCATCAACCTTTTGGTTTACTCGAACGACCTTACGTTCCCGTTTGGAAGTGGGCAGATATTGCTATGGATTTTATTACCAAGCTTCCTATGACTCGAAACCATCATGATAGTATTTGGGTGATTATCGATCGTTTGATTAAATCCACTAATTTCATACCCATCAAAGAAACGGATCCGGTTAATCATTTGGCGTGGATATATCTGGAAAAGATTTTTTGTCATCATGGGACTCCTTTAACCATTATTTCCGTTCGAGATGGTCGGTTTACTTCTCATTTTTGGAAGTCGCTTCAATCCGCTTTGTGAACTCGTTTGGATCTTAGTACTGCCTATCATCCGTAATCTGATGGTCAGTCCGAGCGTACGATTCAAACTCTGGAATACATGCTTCGTTCATGTGTCCTCGATTGTGGGGGCAATTGGGATTCTCATTTACCGCTCATCGAGTTTTCTTATAATAACAACTTTCATTCAGGTATTGGAAAACCCCTTTCTAAGCCCTTGATGGTTGCAAATGTCGTTCTTCGATCTGTTTAAATGAAGTCAGGGAATCTCAGATCACTGCTCCAGAGTTATTTCAAGAAGCGTTCGACAATATTTCTCAAATTCGTAAAAATCTTCTCGCCGCTCGTAGTCGTCAAAAGAGTTATGTAGATAAAAGGAGGAACCCCCTTGAATTAAATGTTGGGGTTCGAGTTCTTCTCAAGGTATCTCCGTGGAAGGGAGTGGTTAGATTTGGAAAGAAGGGAAAGCTATCTCCTCATTTTGTTGGTCCATTTGAAATCCTCGATAGAGTTGGCCCCATTGAGTATAGACTTAAACTTCCACTTGAACTCTCAAATGTTCATGAGGTGTTTCATGTGTCGAATCTTAAGAATTGTCTTGCCGAGGGTAATCTTCAAATACCATTCGATGAAGTTTCTATCGATTAAATAATGAATTTTGTTAAAAGACCCAATGAAATCATGGTCCATAAAGACAAAGTCACCAAACGAAGCCGAATACCGTTGGCTAAGGTTCGTTAGACATATAAACAAGGCGCAAAGTTTACTTGGGAGCGTGAAGATCAAATGAATATGAAGTATCATCATCTTTTCGCTACAGCTAATTCTCTATTTTCGGTACGAAATTCCCAAGAGTAGGGGATACTATAACATCTCGAATCTTTCATATTTGTATTCGTATTCGTATTCGTATAGCCGATTTAGGAATATGATTCGAATCATTCACATTATAAAATTTTGCATTTATTCGTATAAGACCTTGTTTATGCTCTTGTAACTTTCAAACTGGATAAACAACCCTCAGAAACCCTTAAAATAACGTAAAATGGCTAAAAATGCATTTATGAAAGTGCGGGACTAAATATGACATTTTATAAAATCTGGTGAAACTCAACCTTCGTGTATCGCGATAAGGATGTGCTCAGTCGGTCGCATAACGCGACCGACACCCGGTTCAGCAAAACTATTTTTTCTTGTTGTTTAAGGTTAAATCCTTTCCTAATTCGATTTAAATCATGAATGTTGCAGTCCAATCTAAGTAATCTGGTGTCATAAAATTGTCCACATTCATTTTCTTGTTGTACAATCAAAATCGTTAGGTTAATTGACTTGATTTTGTCATGAATAGCTTATTCAGTTTTCCTAAAACGAACTATTACCTAATAAACGATTTTGGGGTGTTGTATTTAATAAAAACACGTCCCTAAACCCTAAAACTACTATATCTCAACCGTCTGCCCTATAACTCATGAAATTTCTCTCCTTGGAAATTTCTTCAAGATTATTCAAGTTATTCGATCCTCGGTTGGATTTCAAACTTCAAGACCCTTTGACCTCGATTATCTCTTGGTTCTGATCATTGTTTGGTTAAGTTTTCTTCTGTGTTTTGTATATTTTCATTCACTTAATAAAATCTCTTAATCAATTTTTAGTTATTGAGGGAGTTTTAGTGGTCAATTTGATCCCGACCCATTTAAGGGCATAAAATTCAAATATTAAGACTATTTGATTTCTTTTTCTTTTGGTCAAGACTAGCTTTCGGGCCAAAAGACTTTCTTGTGTACTGGTCAGACCCCACTCCCGACTGGATGTTCGGATTCTGAACAGTACCAGCTCACTTAAATGTTAAAAACCTCATATCTTAAGTTTCCCATGTTCGTTTAATCTGATTTCAGTTGAATTATTCTCGGTTTTAATTTTACTTTATTGTCTCCAAGTTCCAGGTTCATTCGCGTCGGCTCATTCAGTACGTTAAAGCTCAACTTTGATTTTTCATTTTTATTATCATTAAACTTAACTAATTAATAAGGTGTGTAATCACTTTCCTTATTTTACTGTTTTTTTTTTTAAATTCTGGGGACTTTATGTGTATCTATTAGTATTTTTCATATTACATACTAGGATAGTGGCCCGTGTTACACACAGGTGGAAAAAATTTCAAACGTCACATATATATATATATATAGGAATAATATATGTAGCTATCATATGAATTTTTTACATTGTTTTCTGTAAAACCACAAGATGTAGGAAAAATATATGTAACTATCATAAGAATTCTTTAATTAGTTATAAATAATTAATTGTAGTTAAAATCGGTTTTTAAATCATTTGAAAGGAAATAGTTGGTTATGATTCTAAAAAACATTAATTAGTAAGGTTATGATTCTAGAAAATAGTAATTAGTGAATTATGTGACAATTATAGAGATAGAAACCTTGTAAGCTTATGTGGACATCCTATTTGATGGCCATGTGGATATCTTGTTTTACTTTAATAGTATAGTAAGAAGATTAGCATTAGGATTAAAATTAATTGATTAATTATGTGAAAATTATAAGCATGAAAAGTGGATGACATGGAACATTAGGTGGACACCCTAGGAGAAGGACAAGTGGACAAATTGGTTTTGCTTTAATATATTAGTTAGATTATACACAACTAACAAACTGTGATAATTGTGTGTTGAACAATTAAATGGTTACATGTTATTTGACTAGTTGATTTATTTTATCGCATTCGGAGTTGTCTATCATAATCTCATTATAGTATGGTCATACGACCATCATAGTAGCCAAAGCCTGATTCGCTAGGCAATGGTCAACTAACATCAATTATTTGCTCATGATTTAATTGTTGATGCTCACAGTATTGGTTTGCTTATCTTTATATATTATACCATTATCTCACAAACTGGTGATTACTTACTCAACCTTGTGTTGACAAATATATTTTATTTTTTACGCATATTGGTTATCATATATGTGGAAGTGAAGGTGAAGAATTACATAGAATGGACCTTAAGTCATTTTAATAAGGTATATTGGTTTTTAATGGTCTCAACTATTGTCTTTTGGTCACTGTTGGTCCCAACTAATGAATTGGCTACTGATGATCCAAACTTTTAAAGTATTTGTTTTTAATAGTCCACGACTAATAGAATCCTAACGCCGTTAGTTTCAGGTCGTCGGGAAACATTTTTTGTTGGAAAATTCAAATTTGTTGCCGGAAAACACCACCGAACACCGCAACCACCGTCAATTGACTCACTGCTAACCAGCTACCACCACTTGAGCACCATCAACCGATTCCGACGATGGTTCTAAGGTTTCTGGCGACCTCAATAATTGAGCTTTTACTAGAAAAAAGGCTTTCTAAAGGTCCGATACAAAGTTACCAAGATGTTTGGGACGAAAATGTTGAGTTTTCGGGAAAAAAAAGATGAGTTTTCCGGCCAAAAACGTTTTTCCGGCGACCTGAAACTAACGACGTTAGGATTCTGTTAGTCGCGGACCGTTAGGAACAAATACTTTAAAAGTTGGGATCATTAGTACCCAATTCATTAGTCAGGACCAGCAGTGACCAAAAGGCAATAGTTGCAATCATTACAAACCAATATACCTTTTAATAAAAAGACAAACATGTTTGGTTTATTAATTTTGGAATATTTGTTTTCTTTTGGCTTATTTTGTATTTGGTGAAACATTGTGTATTTGATTTGAAATTTTAATAACTAAATTAGATATTGTCATAAATTGCATGATAGTGTCTTGTGAGCTGTGAACCAACGATTTCCATCCTGACATTCTATCGTAGGTTGGGGTGTGACAGCTTATTTGTTAAATTGGTATATTTGGGTTTGAAAGTTATTAGTTTAGATATAGTTTTGGTTTGAGAAACTAGAATGTTTTAGGTGTACAGTTTCGTATGTATGATTAGATTTCAAATCTGTTAAATTATTAGATATTGAAGGTTTCTATCTGTTAAATTGTTAAGCGATGTCCCGCTTAATTTAATTTTCATAGTAATTTCTTAATTTTGTGCATTATAGACTTTTAGGTTAGGTGTCTTCATTTAAATCAACATGAGCTTAGAAATTCCCATTCGAAACTGATTAGAAATTAATATTGAATTTTCTTCGTTTTAGAACTACTTTTAAATGCTTTATCTCTATGTATTACGTGATTGTTTGGTAAGAAAAGTACTATTTGTGTTTCTGTGGTTTGTAGACCGGGGGAGGGGAAAGAGGGGGGGTCCCTTAAGCTTACGAGAACTGCTTGAGTTTATGTGGTTTTCAAGCAAGATAAATTATATCTCTCCATCATCTTTTTCCTATAAACAGTGTTAATTTAAGGTACATTAATTCTGTCATAATATAATGAGACATTACGTCTAATAGTGACTAAATTTTCTAAAGGACAATCGCATGTTTACTCCTTTACATTTTTTAAATGCATCTTTATGGTGGAATTAATAGTGTTTGTATCTTCTAACACCTAGTACTTTTGGTTACATGTCCTTCGGGGCATTTTTTAAGAGATTTATTCGGTATTGGTTCATTGTGACAGTCAAAAAGCATGCTTTATTAGGTTAGCACACGTGTTTGAAATACCGGACCCTATTTGGTTGTCCCATAAAGCCACAAGTCTTTCAAAAAAATTAGTGTTAGGTTGCTTTCTCTGCAATGAAACGAGGATATGGTTAATACTGTGGATTTTAAAGTCTTAGATTTGAAATCTGACTTAGGGGGTGATTGAGAGTGTTTATTTTCACCAACTTATAACTTATAAACTTCTTGAAAAATAATTAGGTGTTTGGGATTGCTTATATTGTGAGAGGAAAAGTTTCGTAAGTTACACTTTTGTAACTTATTAACTTAATGAAAAGTTATAAAGAGGTAAAATAAGGAATCCCAAACACCCCCTTAAAGAAATTTTTTATCGAGATGGATTTTCTCTTTGATGGTATTTGTGGATGAGTTATGCATGTAGCATTAAATCAATATGGACGGTTGACAGCCCATCTTAGGAAAACTCATTCAGGTATTTAGGATAGTTCGAAACGTTGTTAAAAAATATTGTTTTCCCTAATTACATTCTTAATATAACCAGGCTAATTAGCATGTATAATCCAGAAAATAACATATTCATCTATATTTAATATTGCTATCTACAACTCTGCATATTCTTCAGTAATTTTGTAATTGTTTGATAATAAAGAAACTTCTACTTTTATAACCGGCAATCGGCAATGTATAGGAATTTGATTTATAGGTTAGGCTATACGTACCCGTCTTTCTTACTTGTCATACCCTTCTTATAAACTTTCAATTTCTATAATAATTTTATTTAATATATTACTCCATGTAACACTACTTCTATGTTAAAATATTAAATATCGCATATCATTAGATATTTTATTCTCCATTCATAAAATTTGTGTAATTTATTGCATGAATATATTATTTCTTTCTTTCTTTTTCTAACTAACAAACAACATGAAATTTATATTTAAAACAAACGAAACTATTTCTAAAAATTATTTAAAAAAAACAGTAAACAAAAAAAATCTTAAAAAATGTTTGTTAAAAATAAAAATAATAAAAGATAACAAAATGATAAAAAAAAAACAAGAAATGATTAAATTATATTAATGTAAAATTTAAAAGAAATATATGTAGTAAAAATAAGGAGAAAAGGAGTACATTTAGCTAACACCTTTGATTTATTTGTTCAAAACATATATGACCTTCATGAATTCATGGTGTCTTAAGTATTAAGTTAGACAAATAAATGCGTTTCAGTAGAGTTTATAAATAATTAATTCAAACAAATGATGCGGAGCTTTGAGGATCTACCATTTAATAAGCTTGTACTTCATGCAATTAAAGATGTATATTCAGAAATGATACATGACATCCACAACATTTGCCACATGAAGTCAACTTATGTGAACTAATGCTTTTGCTTAGAAAATTTATACGTATTTACACATTCAACGTACAAAAGGTGCCACTTGGATGAAAAAAAATGAAAGTGCCCAAAGTGAAAACAGTAGAAAGCAAAAGTGAGAATCCGAAAAAGATAAAAACACTAATAATTCCACCATGAAGATTCAAAGGCAGTTGAAATCATGTGTTCTTGCCCTGAAACATACATACCTTCTTGATCACCGCCGTTGTTGTTTAACAACAACAACGGCGGTGGATACAACCACCCGTCTACGAGCGAGTCCGTGTACACGAACTCGCACTTTAACTCCGGCGAGTCAAAACTCGACCCTAAAACCGGAAGCTCAATTATCTCATCAAGCTCCTCGGATGCGGTTTCTAAACACGAAGGAGAGTCGAATTCGGTCATGGCTGCGGCTTTAGCCGCTGCGGTTTGCACGTCTCTCGGAGAGCTCGAAACAGCACGCGGAAGTGATCCAGCGAGTTCGGGGAAATTAAGAATAGCGGAGCTTCCTTTGATACTAACCGCGGCAACATCATGTGCCCGAGCGGCCATTTGCGGTGTAGGGAATGTCCCGAGCCATATGCGCGATTTTTTCCTTGGCTCGCGGATTTCGGACACCCATTTGCCCCAACTCCTCATCCGAACACCGTGGTAAACCGGATGCTTGGTGCTCGAATCGCGGGTTCTTTTGATGGTTCTGGTTTCCGGGTTTTTCGAGTCGGGTAAGGGTTGATTTGATCCAGGAGAATTATAAGGTGGTGAATTCTTCATTAGGGCATACGTAAAGGGTGAAAGAGTGGCCGTACTCATGAGCACATTATGTTTCTTTATATGTTAATTTTGGTTGAAAGAAAGTTGTGATCTTTCTGGGATTAAAAGATTGTGTCGTCGCGTGTTTAATCAGAGTGAAGACAGCGTGTTTGATCAGAGTGAAGACAGTAGGATATTAACTCTTAGATTTCTACCTTCATTTTCCAATGAGTTATGTACAGCTAGCTACTTATAGAGAGAGAGAGAGAGAGAGAGAGAGAGAGAGGATGGTTAATTGCTAGTTGCTACCCCACAGTGATGGGGTTTAGTACAATGGGGTCCTTGAATATTGTTCTTTCAAAAAAATTTCACCTGTGTTTGAAACTACTCCTACTAATTCTCAAAGATTCACTTGGCACTGTTTGTTTACCCATTATGCTGTTTTGGCTTCCATCTTTACAAGTTACAACCTTGCATCATCATAAGATTTATCTTTTTTTGTCTGTTACTGTAATAATTTATGGAGAAAATTACTGTTTGAGTCCCTGTGGTTTTAAGGCGGAGTCACAATGAGTCTTCGAAAAAATTTTGAACTGGTTGAGTCCATGTGGTTTCAGAAACGAACCATTTGAGTCCCTGTGGTTTCAGTAAAATAAAAGTTTTACCTTGAAAGTTAAGTAACAGCAGGGACTCAAATGGTTCGTTTCTGAAACCACGGGGACTCAACCAGTTCAAAAAATTTTTCGAAGACTCATTGTGACTCCGCTTTAAAACCACAGAGACTCAAACTGTAACTTTCTCTAATTTATGCTCCTATTATGTAGGAGCATTTAACTCGGCACCGATTAGATTTACTTAAATAACTGATAATTAAGGACTTGTCTATTTAGACATCCTTTATATATATATATATATATATATATATATATATATATATATTTTTCTTTCACATGCACCCTCTCTAAAGGGTGTATGGGTGTCCAAATAGCAACTCTCGTAATTAATTCATAGCTATAGTAACTAGTTTATATTTCTTTAATGTGTAAGTGCAATTAGTTGCCAAAGGATTTCTAAAGGCTAATCACCCGTATACAATTCATCCTATCTAAATTTGAATCCTTGAACAGTAGTTTTCTTTCTTATCGGTGGCATATACTTGTTGGAATCAAAGCAGGACCCTCAAGAGTTTCATTTTTTACACGTGCTTGGTTTGAACCCTGGTACATTCCTCTTGCCCAGGGGCGGATCTATATAGTAGCGTACGAGTTCACGGGAACCCACTGAGTTTCGAAATTTATATAGAATATAGCTATAATTTATGATAGTGAACCCACATATATTTTGAGAGTGAATCCAAATACAATCTAAATCTCTAATCTGGTGGTAAAACTCCTCCTTTCAAATCTGTGAACCCGGGTTCGATTCTGTCTTCAAACGTTAGATTATGTTTTTTTCTTTTTTTTAATCCAGCATACTAAGGGTTTTTAGTATTTTACTCTTTCCCCACATCCCCACATCGTTAACACATAGACATAACATCACACAACAACATTGAAGCCTCAAACACTAACGGGCCACCATCAAACATTCGAACTCTGATGTCCCCCTCCGCGTGCCGCCTCACTTTCCGCTGTGACGCCCTCGGTCCTCCTCTCCATCTCTCTTTCACTTCAGTCTTCACGGTAAGGAATATTTTGATGTTTTGCTTCAATTATTTTTGTTTAGCTATTGAAATTACAAATAGAAAGAATTATTTCGTCGAAGTTTGTTAATTGTTTTAGAAAATTGATGTTTAAATTTGATTTGTAGGCATTATTATTATTATTATTAAAAGATATTTTCCAAGTGAACCATCAAGCATTCAATCATCATCTTCAAGTAGTAAACAACCCTCAAGAATAGATTTGGATGATCTTCCGTGGGATCCTTCGTTGAACCGACCCAAACCTTCGAATCGACCCGAAAATTTTTATGGCCGGTCGTATAAAATTATTCCGTGGGATCCTTCTTTGAACCGACCAGTTGAAACGACCTGAACCGACCCATTGAACCAGCCCAAACCTTCGAATCGACCCGAAAATTTTTATGGCCATCCGTATAAAATTTGAGCATTTAAAAACAGTAAATCCTTTGGAAAAAATTCCTGGATCCGCCACTGCTCTTGCCTAACACTTTACCCAGCTAATATTTGCCAACTGAACCAAGAATCATTGATACTAGTAAATTAGAAGTATAGTAAGACAATTGATGAGTTGGCTTACATTCTTTCAAAACAATTGCAATAATTCTTCTCCAATTAATAGTTAAAAGGTTTCAAACTTTATGCAACCATCATATAACTTTATGTGATTACATTTTCACAAATAAAAAAAAGAGTTGAGGCCTAAAAAGGAACAAAAGCAAAGTGGTTACCTGATTTCGAATACCAAAAATTCCTGGTGTGACCCGAAAACATCAATTTTTTGAAAGTAGAGGACCTGCCCATGTTGTGGTGCTCATTGGTCCTAAAAAGTTTATAACATCTTTTGGAGGGTGGTTATAAATCACATCAAGAACTAAACCGGACCTTTAAAAGCATTAATCTTCATTCTGTCTCTTCTCGATCTAACAATTGGTTAGCGAATCATTTGATCATGCTTCGGTTTTATGTTAATGGATCATTTGATAACGGGTTTTCTTTTCATAATTCTACATGATTTAGTGAGTTCTAAGGTTTTGTAGGGCAATTTGCCTGCTGATAAGAAGGGGTTGTTTTTACGGATTCAATTAAGATGTTTTATTTATGAAATGGGTCATAATATAATTAAGATATATTAATAAAACTCATAAAGATACTCTCTTTATATCTTTGGGAAATTATAATGCATGTACAGTTTGCACGACCAAACGAAAATAGACATAAAATGCAACATATGTATACAACTTGATTCATCTAGTGACTTTTACCGGTGCTTAAATCATGACTTCTTCAAAAATATTCAACGACTTGAAACCGGATCATAGCCGCGTTTAACCATGCATCGTGTTGAAATCGGACCGAAACCGCGTTGACCATCATCTAGCTCGTGTTGACTGAGACCTGAACATCACCTTCGAGTGTTACACCGAGCCCCTATCTAAAAGAATAAACAAACTAGTGTTGATGATTGTGGCTGGGGATTCGTGTTAAACACGAGTCCCTTACATAGACTCCGGGCCACCTTGGTAAACCTGACTGTCTCTCAGGGTATGTACAACAACCGAAGTAGTATGTCCTGCCGAGAATAACCTAGCACCTAATCCATAGTTGAAATGTGAGCTCGTGATCGTGAGAGGTGTAAACGCTTTTGTTGAGAATATGAGTTTTCTATGTTGTGGTCTATGTAGTTCACCATCTCATCATGTATATATATAGATGGTAGAGTGGTCGCATCACGACACATGGCACACATGCATAAAGGTGCTGGTACTTGACACTTATCACACACTCTTGCGTGGACGACACTTGTAATGCATGCACATTTCTTGGTAAAGCAAGTGGGTAACACTTGTCACGCACGCATGCATGTCACCTCGTGAAGCATGTTAGTGGCATTTGTCAAACACACTTTGCATAGACTACACATGTCATGCATTCATGCATATCTGATGACACAAGTCATCGAGACTTGGCGCGCATGCAATCCTTGACGACACTAGGCATGCAATATGCATGTCGTAAACATGGCATAAAACAAAAGCACTTAGGCGATCCAGGATCCGCACCTTTACTAATGCCATAGAATATGTTTTGTCATACACGAATATAATCTTGTGAGTTCTCCAACTTATAAGTAACTCACAAATATATCATTCTAACAATCTGGGACAAACTCGCTTGTCCATTTCACCAATGTTTTATTCTCACATACGCAATTTAGAATATCGATATCGCATTCATCTTTACTCTTCGGACACGTGATTATTATTTTATTATTATTATTTTTGGCAAATTGGAAATAAATAATTCCAATTTTTGTGTATCGACCGATAATAATCCCAACTTTAAAAATCACTACCAGCGCTCCCAACTTTCAACTATTGTTGTCTCAATGGACTTCCGTTAAGAAAACACTTAACGCCATTAACTTTTTTCTCGAGTTTCAAACCGATGTTTTAGGGCTTTTGATCGGAAGAATGGTACGATTCAACTGATGTCAAACTTATCTCGAAATGGTGATTCAAATGACTTGATTTTTATTAATTGGAAATTCAAATACCCGAATTGAAACATTGTTTCGTCGCTTGGATCACTGTTTCGAGATAAGTTTATATCGGTCGACCCCTATCGTTCTTTCGATCAAAAATCCTAAAACATCGGTTTGAAATTCGGTAAAAGCGTAACAACGTTAAGTGTTTTTTAATAGTGGTCCATTGAGACAAAAATAGTTGAAAGTTGGAACCGCTAATAGTGATTTTTAAAATTGAGATTATTATCGGCCAATACACAAAAGTTGGGATTATTTATTTTTAATTTGCCTTTTTTTTATAAAGTCATGCTGGATTCACATTTATGATTAAAAGGATATAATTAAAATAGAGAGGCAGATAAATAGACAACAATCTAGATTCACGTGATTAATTAATTTGTTAGTTACAAATTCTAATAAATATTATTTATCCAAAGTTTTTCCAGCATTGTAAAGCAACAAGAAGGGGTTGATTAGAAAGTTTTTTCTTTGGAAAGAACCACTCTGAATCCAAACTTTGGGTGTAATTGCTCATTATTAGTCTTACAATCTACCTATTCTAATAAAGTAATATAATTGTGGACACTTGTCATCATTTGGTTAATTCTCACATTTATTTTCCCTCCAAAACTAATATCTTAATTGATCTAATATATGTAATAGATCAATAATTATTCACTTTCCTTTTATACTCTATTTATATTATATCTATACATTTTTTATAAATATAAATATTAACATATTATTTTACTATATATTCCAAATTAATTGGTGAAATCCAAAAATCAGCAACAAACATATTTGTCAAAAATTGAAAAGAATATAATTTCAAATGTTATCATTAACATATTATACTATGTATATTGTAGAAGATTGTAAAAAAAACAAAACTCGAAGGTAATTTTTTTAATCAGTAAATTATAAATATATGCTTAAAAGTTTATCCATTTTTTTTAAAATCAATCAATTTATCTATCTATCTATCTATCTATTATTATTATTATTATTATTGTAAATTGTTATATAAATTAATTAATTACAAATATATGCTTTAAATCTAGCCATTTATTTTTCGGTTAATTTAGTAAACTATATATATGTTAAAATATAAGAATAGTATATACCAATCATTTTCAGACATAACAAAGTTTAACATATTTAATTTCTTGGTTTTTTTTATCAAGGATTGTTTCGGGTTTTTTGTGGAACTTACATTTGATTTTTATAAGTCAAAAGTTGGTAAATAGATTGTTTGGTACAAGTTAACTACATTTAGATCAAAATTTTTTACTGGTAAAAAATGAGAAACCTGGGTATTTTTTAAAGTTTGATAATGCAAATAGATTTATCATCAAATTTGTTACAGGTTCAAAGTGTTGGCTTGAAAATGTCAAACGGATGAAAGTTAGAATTTTAAACATGATTCGGGGTTCAAAATTATTTGCAAGGGCATTTTTTGAAATGATCAAAAAGTTCGGGATTTGACAAATTGACTATTTTTCCCTCGACTATTAAAATTTAAAAAAATATTGCGAACACTTTCGACATGCCACCCCCAGACCTATCAATGCTTCTAACTTTTATCAAATTTGAAAAATGTGTGTAAGCATTAACTTTTCATCCAATGGTGATCAGAACGTTGTGTGGGAAGCATGCCATGCAAAACTATGCTCAAATGAAGCAAAACATTCGCAAAATTGAATGGGTTAACATGTTATTTTTTATGTTGTCATTATGACAAAGTCAAGAAGCTCCCTGAAGCTTATCAAAATTTTTTTCTTGGTTTAGCTCAACAAAACATAGTTCTTGAAGAACGTCTTTCGTTACTGTTTAATGTTCTCCTTTCCTTCGATAAGTGGTAAATTGATAAATATATCAATAAATGTAGCATTATTCTGTATTTAGGCTGAGTGGTTATAACTACTATTGTATGAGAAGTCTTATTCAAGAAATTGGTTAATAATCAAAATTCTTTCAATTATACATATATATGACAGAATGAAATTTTCAATAGAAGGAGCGTTTTCGGGTAAGTTTCGGCACGTGCATTTTTATTATTAAGTTCATTTAAAAAAATCATTTTGTGATATAAATAAAATTAATTTATGTACACATAGTATAGATACAAGCATAGATGTAATACATTTTTTCATATACGTTATGCAATTATTTACTTCACTTGTAAATTTATAATTTCAATCATCCCGTGCGTAACATGGGCTCTAAAACTAGTTTGCTAATAAAATATTTTGTTGAATGTTGATCC
Source organism: Bidens hawaiensis (assembly GCF_021521415.1). Classification (NCBI taxonomy): domain Eukaryota; kingdom Viridiplantae; phylum Streptophyta; class Magnoliopsida; order Asterales; family Asteraceae; genus Bidens; species Bidens hawaiensis. The sequence goes on from NW_027491079.1 coordinate 1,410,203, forward strand.
AAAAAGAATATAACAATAATAAAAACTACTTTTGGCAAATTCTATTAAAAAACAACGTAAATGAATTAAAAATTTATTAGTTGTACTCATTTGTTCCAAAAGTTAGATCGATTCAGTATTTGTTTAAATGCAGCTATGCCAAAAAAATGCATGCTATTTTTGGGTTTTAGTACATTTTTATTCTTTATTTATATTTTACTTGTTATAAATCATTATGTTGTTTAGTGATTTTAATACTTTTGTCACATGCACACAAACAATTAAGTTCTCATAAAGAACCAATCAAATGAGTCCGTACAATTTCGTTGCGACAAAAAGAAATAGCTCAAAGCCTATTGAAGAAATACACAAGTCTTTTTAATTACTTTAACCCAGAAACAACACAGACCAAATACCAACAACATGAACTTTTCCAAACAAAAGTACACAAATCTAAAATAATGCGTGTGCAAGGTAAACCTGAGTTTGGTGAGTTAACTCGATCAGGAAATTAAGACTGACCTGGTCAATACGGAGTAGGGCGGTGTTGGTTATTTTAGTGTACGCCACCATATGATTTTAGGTAGGTTGATAATTAGGATTTAGTTTTGGCAAATTAATAAAATCCGGTTAAATTTCGCTATGACTTATAGGAAGTGTAGAGTGCCCATTCAAAACTAATAAGATTTCAGACTCTTGCGAACAACATGAGTCATGGGAAACGACCCCTTGGTAGGGATTCAAAGGAGGCAGCACCATGTCGGGGGTCCAAAGGAAGAGCCCCTAGTGTCGAACAAAAAATCCATTACCTTATTTAAGAGCCTCTCTAGCTCACTTGAATAAATCTAGTTGTAGAAGCAACACCATGAATGGGAACAATCAGGCCCTTGATGAGTTGATGAACATTCAAACACAAGATTGAACAATTTGTTCGACTCTTTTTATTATTCAAAAATCAAGCACACAAATCACAATAGCCATAAGCGGATCCACCACCTCCCATAACCCTAGAGCATCAAGGATCAATTCCATAATAACAACCCACATGTTATAATTCGCTTTTCTAAGTTTTGGGTACCGCAACGAAGTCAAACTTGGTTCCCTTGCCTACTGGTCTTTTATCTACCATAATACCATGTCATCAAGTTCTTCCGGTTCTCTGTTTATTGAAACGAAAATGTGAATCGCACTCCTTGTAACTAGAACGCTTCTGATCTGATGTGGTTAATTAGTTGTCTCACACCATTCTTGAACTTCCAGAGATCGTAGATCGCCTATGCTCTGATGCGAATTGATGAAAATCAGACCCTTGATGGAACACTCAAACACGAGATTGAACAACTTATTTGACTCTTTTTATTATTCTAAAATCAAGCACACAAATTGCAAAATCCATAAGCTTCTATTTATATTAAACTCATTCTACTCCTAACCTAACTTAACTCTATTTTAATCTTTTAATAAATAAATAAACTTCTAGATAAACAATATTAATTTAAACTAACAATTATCCCTATTTTGAATATAAAAGACCCAATAAAAAATTAACCACAAATTATCTATAAGCTGTTAATCTTTAACTCCAATGTTCAGGACTATTATCTTCAGGAACTACTGCTTTACCAATATAAATGACCAATTAGTAGCCATTTGTCCATTAGCAGTAATTGCGCAATAAACAACAGATGCTATTGACTACTATGTGACTAGATATATAAATATTTTATGTATAATAAACCTTAGTTTGTGTCTTTTACTATGAATTCGTTGATATTTTGACTTATTTGCATTATAAGCGATTTGCAAATCTACTTGACGGTTTTACAAAGAACTAGCCGAAAACCAGGTAGACTATGAAGATAAGGGACCTTGTTGCAATTGATAATTAAGTCAACAAAAAAGTATATGGTCGTATGTTTCTATACGAGCCGTATGACGGATACTTCAGATGTAACCGGTTCCTTGTGACACACTGTGCGGCCGTATGATTGTGTACGAGCCGTAGAAAATAATTTAAACACACTGTACAGTTGTTTGTGGATGTATGTATGAGCTACTTGTAGATGTTGTAGAAACATCTTGCAGTCGGATGTTTATACGGACCGTACATCGAACCGCTAATTAATACCCTAGGATCCCCTATTTAAATAGATTCGACAACCAGATTTGAGGAGACACTTTTGTATGATATATCTAACCCACTGTTAGAGAGGTTCAGAAGCACTATAGCTGAAGAACTGAAGATCCAATCTACTGATTTTGTTGTGAAGACGTTGCAAAATGAGGATTAATCAGTTCTACTTTTCTATCTTCATTATGCCAGTTTTTTCTACAAATATGTTTCTTCTTTCTTATTTAATATGTTAGGCTAGATGAGTTTAATTTGTGTCGTCTACATAATTATAAACCAAGATCATTGACGATTTGATTGATTATAAACCAAGCAATTGATTTTCACTCTTATTTTATGTATGTGTGTTTGATATTTTAGTCTTATTTATGATTTTTGTGGATATGTTGAGTCAAGATTATATAGGTCAATTTTGTAGTCAATTTTATTCATTGTTGTTTTACAATTCAAGGCTTTACAAGTCTAGCAGAGTGTGAGATAGGTTATAAATAAAAAACGGGGACTTCAAATGCGCTTTCTAGTTACTAAATCTGAATAAAGTGGTTGAGAAATCTTTTGAGATTCTCCTACGCGTCTAGGAGACGTCAAGACTCTAGCGAGGAGCGTTAGCTAGTATGTGTAGACCTACAAAATGGTTAGCCGGCCTTGGCTCCAGTACGTGATCGCAATTTGCTAGGCCCCTAAAATTCAATACCTGGGGCCGGCTCATTTCAGATTGCATTGGTCATATGATGTATCAGTTAAACTTGGTGCTATTTTTCTACAACAAGTTTCTTAAGTACGGATTAAGGACCGGTGTTGATATGAGATTAAAAGGAATGTTTAAAGCCCCTAAAACCATCCACAGTATGCTAATGTCACAAATCTCCATGTAGAAGGTTTTTTTGCCAATTGAACCGACAACCCAATCCAAAATAGTTGGGACCTCTGTTCAAATTAAAGGACTGATTCAATTATATTTTACTGCCAGTTTACAACTTGATCTGCCAAGTGTTGCAGATGATGCAGTTACCACCTGAGGTTGCTTTGACCTGTTGAGGTCTGATTGGACTTGAATCAGATCATTAGCCATTTTGGTGTCGGCTTATGTGAAATGGGAAGTAATGATGATCATGAATGCTTGAATGGTCATCAAGTAATGTTTCTGTTCTGACACTTGTGGCTTTCGCTTTCATTCCATTTATCACATGAATAAGTTTGTCGATGAATCTGAAAGAACATATATATATGATAAAGGTGTCACTTGGTCGTAGTGTGCATATAACATTAATTAAGAGAATTAAATAGCCTACCTACAAAATCAATCCATAGAATATGTTAGGCCATGAAGGGCCGTCTCAAAAAAAAAATAATAAAAATTAGAGTATCAAAAGCTAAGCAGTTAATGCGGAAAAATATCGGATATCCGTTAAGGACCGATATCTGAGGTATCGGTTATCGCAGTGAGATATCGGTAGGATATCGGTAATTTTGTTATCATGTAAAATTCATATATATATATAACATTTTAACACTTATAATTCAGTATAGTTTTCCACCATTAACAAATTAACCTTTTGCAAATTGCAAAACACTAAAAATCGTGGCAAGTAAGAATTGATTAAGGCTTAAAACACTAACATTGAACACTAAAAGTTGATAATTAAGACTCAAAGCACTGACATCGGGAATACCAGTGATATATCGGTCAAATATCGATCATATCGCTGATATTATCGGTACCGATATTTTGACTCTTATTTCGCCAAGGGACCGATAACCGATATATCACCGATATATCGGTGATATCGACTACATAGATCAAAGGCCTTAAATATACACTTAAAAACTCTCATATATATAATAACAACAGTAATAGTAGTAGTAGTAATATTAATAATTAAAATAATAATAATAATAATAATAAATATGACGGTGTCGCAGGTTTCCCAATTGTTGCAACACTAATCTTGGTCGATCAATTGGAAACAAAATCAAAAATGGGTCGCCAGAAAAACAGAAATTAACAAGGGAAGAAGGGTTGCCGGTTTTGTAGATCTCTTCTACGTGGGAGTTAATCAAGCCGGGTGATGCCAGAGTTATCAAAGGTGTGAAGAGGTTGTTTGAGATGGTGGTTGTGGTGGAAGAGAAAGGTTAGAGAAAGAAGATGATGAAACCCACTTTTGTTGTTTAATTTAATTCTTTAATCATACCAAAAGACCGTTTTATCCCTTAATTAACGTTATAAAAATAACTGAGTTATCAATTTGAACGTAGTTGACAAGAAACAAGAAACCTTAATGGTCTAGTCGCACAAAAATAATTTTTTAGACTAAAGTCGCATAATCGACCAAAACTCTGAGACGATTTTGACACTTTACTCTTACAACTAATATGAAAGTTAATAAATAAGTGAATAACAAGTATGAAATTAAAAACTACATAAGTAATAAGTTATTAAATAATCTCACGTCCTCACCTGTTTAGCTGTATACCTTCCTGAAAGAGTAGAAGACCGATGGTGGAACAAACAGAAGATCTCAAGTCGCCTCACTGGTCGGAAATCCGATGGTGGTCGCCTCCCGCCGGAAAACAAAAGATCTCAAAGTCGCCTGTCGGAAGTCCAAGGGTCGTAGGAAGAAACAAACCCTGGCTAGTGGCTGCGTTCATCGTTCAAACCCCCGCTGTTCTAATTCTTAGTTCTTACGTTATTTTGATCTTGTTATTATTAACTTGTGTTATTATTTTTAATTAGGTAGGCCTTTAAAACAAATGAGCCAATAATTCATATAAATAATTTAAAAACCTATGGGCCCTCATAGGAGAGTGAACCTGGGACCTGAGCCCTCCCTGCACTCCCATTGGGCCGAACCTGAGGCCATGTGTGTATTGTGATTGTGATGTGATCAAGTTAGGCGTGGAACACCGTCCCACCTAGGTGAGTGTTATGTTTAATTTGTAATTAGTTGGCATATTTAAAGAAAATAAAAATAATATGTGAGTTTAAGATTCTAAAGTAGTAACATGAAAAACAAAATCATGTTAAATCGGTCGTGTTTGTGTCAACCTACGTATACACTTGTCTTGTTCAAGTTATGCGCGACACGATTTTCCGATTTGTATCGTGCTCTAGTTTATGTAAAATTGTCGACTTTGTGTAAGGTCAACTTGCCAACAGGCAAACATGAAGCATTTTAGTAGCCCTACATTTTAGCGCTAAGAATTTGTCTTCACGTATAACACAGAGAATGTAAATCACATACCATACGTTTTATGGAATTAAAGTCTCATCAACAAGTAAAAGATGCCCGAGTCTAAAGTAACACATGGCTTGGTTATATAGACGGAGTAGTAGCAAAAAAAAGTTCAGGAAGTCTTGAATTGTGAAGACACATGGCCAATGCAATCTAAGAAAAGAAAGTTGCTAAAGGCGATTTTAGTGGCCACTTGGTGGTGTATTTGCTATTTGGTGAGCAAAGAATGATAAAGGGGCATTTACATATTTTCCCTTCTTAAACTTTGAAATTACATATTTTTCCAAACCATGCTTAAAAAGCATTATACATTTTGCATTAAAAACTTCAACAATGTGTTGGTGTCTATACCAAAAGTTCTTGAAGACGTCAAGATTAATGGACTCTTGATTGAAATAGAACTAAATCTTTTGCACAGACTCGTTGGATTCGTGTACCTTTGATATCCGTCATTGAAAAAAATATTTTCTATAGCTATATATACAAAGAGTACGATTCTACATTTATTACCATATATCATTTGAAGAAATATACGTATGTGAAAATTTATTGTCAAATACAGAGGAAAATGATTTCTGAATAACTTAAGGGGAAAATCATGTGGCGTGAATGCACAGGTAAAATTTTATTTTGCATGGCCGTCACTCTCATGGCAAACGCAGACTCAGAAATGTTTCTGTAACTTTAATGCTAAGTTGCTATCCAAATCCGATGAGGAACAAAAGTGGCAGGTAATACTCAGAAGTCAATTAACATACCGCCAAATTTCAACTGTAGAAAATTAAATGTTACAAGAAACAAAAATATAAAATAATTTTGTTGAGCATTTTTGGATATTAGGTTGCGTACTTCCGAAATTTGGCGATTTGTTTTGATTTAATGATTACTTGGATACATCTAGGCCTGTAAATGAACCGAACGTTCGGTGAACTATTTGTGAACCGTTCGGCGGGAAATTCGTGAACAAAAAATTTGTGTTCGTTTAATTAAACGAACGAACATGAACACATGTTCCGTTCGTTCATTTATGTTCATGAACGTTCGTTTATTTATGTCCGTTTATGTCTGTTTATTTATGTTCGTTTATGTATTAATAGAAAATAATTAAATATTATTAAGATAGGTCATCTGCTTAAATGTTTTATATTTGTTAATTTGCGTTCATTTAAGTTTTTTCATTTAAGTTCGTTTATGTTTATATGTGTTCATTTACATTTGTTCATGCATGTTCGTTTATCTTTGTTCAGTTATGTTCGTTTAGATTTTAAGCAAACGAACACAAATGTCCCTTTTTAAATAAACGAACATGAACATAAATATTTGTTCGATTAAGTGTCCGTGTTCATTTAAAGTTAAATGAACGAACACGAACATTCCCTTGTTCGTGTTCATTCGATTCGTTTACAGGCTTTCATTATTCACATTGATGAATACATCGGTCTCAATCTCTAGGCTCTGCCGATTTTATTTGTGTTCATGAACCGTTCGTGAACACATTAATTTCCTTAATGAACGAACACGAACATAATATCTCGTTCGGTAAGTGTTCGTGAACCGTTCGTGAACATATTATTTTCTTAACGAACGAACATGAACAAGGCCTTGTTCGTGTTCGTTCGGTTCGTTTACAACCCTAGATACATCCCGTGTAATATATTGATTGTTAAAAAAATGTAACAAAAAAGTTAAATTTAATAATATACATAATAATATATCTTATGGATTCATAAGATATAAATAATGATAAATAAATTTTTATAATTCATAAATATCTTAAAATCTCATTTAATACAATATTTAAAGTTATATTTGTAACTTTGTTAATAATTCTATAAATGGTAATAGTATTAGTTGGCATCATAGTTGGTTACTCTAGTTGAATGACATGTGAAATATTGTTTTGCTTTAATAGTATAGCTAGATAATTCTCAAATGAGAGGACTTTGATTTTGATCCCTTTGATTTTTTTAAAATTATCAATTTTGATCCAAAGTTTATTTTAGGTTTTTATGGTACAATATTTTCAATTAACTATCAGTTTTAATCCAATTCATTAATGTCATCCACTTACCGTTAGTTAATACGAAAAGGATTTTCTGTGTTTTTCATAAACTTTTAATAATAATAATTTTTTGGGTTTTCTACTAAATATAAGTTTTATACTTTTTAGTTATTTTTAAGTATTACGGTTTCTTATATTTGCTTATATATAAATAAATATCTACACACTTTTTATTTTTAAAAAATTATATTTTTTTCAACACTTTTATGTAAGTGTATATTTACTTAAAAACAATTAGACCAAAACTGAAACTATTGTACCATAAAAACCTAAAATAAACTATTGAACCAAAATTGATAAATTTAAAAAACTGCAAGGACCAAAACCGAAATTCTCTCTTCTCAAATTTATATATGTACGTTTGTGCTCATTTATCTTCGTTTGTGTCCGTTGGTGTCTTATAGTGTCCAGTTACATTCATTTGTGTATGCTAGCGCCCATTAGTGTCTTTTTGTAGTGCCCATTGGTGTCGTTTTGCATGCGTTAATGCCCATTCAGTTCGTTTCGATTCATTTATAACCATACATAAAATGGTATAACCCAATATACATCGAAAAAGAATCACAGTTAGAAGATAAATGATCTAGAGTTGATGAAGGTAAATGATTTATACGTTTTATGTGCATCTTACTTTAAAATAATTAGTGTGTTACCGGGCGTGTTGTGCCAGGGCAGGTCGGTAAAACCGAGGTGTTGTCGGTTTTAAGCGTTGAGGTGCTAAGTTGGCGCGACTTCGGTCGGTTTCGGTTACCTTTTTACTCTACCGAAACTAAAACGAAAAAATAAAACAAAAAAAACTATAAAAACTGAGGTGGACCAATGGGGTAACTTCGAATGGTAAAATTCGAACATTAATACAACCCAAGCGTTGTCGATCCCCAAGCGTTGAGGTGGTGAGTCTATGCAAATTCGGCCAGTTTTCGTCTCGTTCGTTACGATACCGAAATTGAAAACAAAACAAAAATCGGCATACGGTCGGTTTTTGTTACGATACTGGAATTAAAAAAAATAAAACACAGTGAGTCTATGAGAATTCGGTCAGTTTTCGTCACGTTCGTTACTGTACCGGAACTAAAACAAAAAAAAAATGTTTTGCACCAATAAGGTGCCGCCAAGCAACCCAATGGGATACTTGCGACACCAAATCTCTTATTTATATTAACATATTTAAACAAAAAACACAAATAAAATAAATAAAAAACAAACTAAAAAGAAACAAAAAACCAAATCTATTCAAAGGAAGAATTTCTCCACGTAAAAAAATGATCAAGAAATTTAGCCTTATGAGCCTCGAACTTGCATTCAAAGTTTCTTCTAATTTCCCAAACATTAACCAAATTAGTAACAACTAACTTACCAAGGTATCACAATTGTTTATCCATCAAAATGATTTACATAAATACAAAACAAAACTAATAAAATATTCAAAAAAAATCATTTATGGCACCAAACTTCTTAATTATACTGTATATAGATAATTATATTATAAACTTCTTAATTATGTAGGTTTTTGTTTTTAATCGTTTTGCTATTTTATATTTTATAATGATTTGTTTTATTTTTTAGCATAGTTTTGTTTTGATTTGATACACATATATTATTTTTTAACATCTCAGATTTTTCGAACTCGTATTTGTTTACATATAACCCGATCCGGGAACGTTTTTCGGATCCTCGTGATTAATAAAATCAAATATCTATAAGTATTTAAGATTTATATTTTCATTTTGTACCTTTTATAATCTTTAAGTTGCTTATTACCGAATTTAACTTTAAAATATCAAAAACTACGCATTTTAGAAAGAGCAAGGACTTAATTTGCCAAAAATCAAAACTCAACATCCCTACCCCGAAGCGCCGCACAACCACCATGGAGGCGGCCGCTGCACGGCGCCGTGGTGTCCCTCTGCAGATTGTTTTTTGTTTAGTATCCTTTCCTAGTTCGTTTTTAGCCCGAAATCGTTTATTTTTGGACTAAATCAAGTGTTTTAAGCCTTAAGAAATCTCACATAGCCTAGATACATGTCCATATTCATTACCCCTTGCTCAAGAACGAATTTTACTGATTTTAATATTGATTTGATCATTAAAAACATATTCGGTTTCTTAAAATATAGTTTGTTTTTGTGTTTCCTATATAAACAAAGCATATTATACCTGCCACAAACTTCCCTAAACTTTAATATATTATTCCCAATCCATCACCTACCTCCATCCTTCACCATCTTCTTCGTTTTAGCCATTATACTTGAATAAGCAAGCTTGGAAGGTTGACTTTACTTATATTTTGATCTTTGACTCCACTTCTTGGTTGATTCTTTCACTTTCCGGGTAAGTTGTAAACTGTAAAATCATCATACATATTCCCTAGTCAATAACCTTCAATCAATTTCAATGGTTGAAAGGTGTTGATTGGTCAATTTGTTTAAAACCAAGGGCAAAACAGTCAACAAGTTTGACTATTCATTTTCTCATGCTTCTTATCAGAACCGTCATTCGTTCCAGAAGACTTTTATTTTCGTAACGATATTTTAAGGCTACTGACCAAAACCTGACTTCTGACTCGCTGTTCGGTTTCTGGTCAGTACCGAGTCGCTTAAATATTTAATTTAACATAACCGGAGTTCTAGACGTACATTTGGATTGATTCCAGCGGCAACGAGTTCGTTTTTAGTCATATCTTCATATCTCAAAGTTTTAGGTTAAGTTGGTTTATTTTGTTTGACGCGTTAACGGACTATTCGTTTACTTCTTAACCGTTTATTATTGTTATTATTCTCTTGCCTACAAATCAAGATGAGTTTTATCATTTCCCTATTTTACTGAATTTTCACAAGTTTTGGGGGCATATGCGTATTATCAGTATTTCGTATTATCTATATATCTCAAAATAGCAAACGTGTAATTGTGTGTGATTTGATCAAATATACTTGTTGCATGCTTACTTGTTTTTGTGCTAATATTCATTCATTCGTATTTCGGAGGGGTCCAACATATTCTCATTTATAGTATGATCATACTATTGGCCCACGCCTGATTCGCTTGGCAACGGTCTTATTACTTGCTCATGGTTGATTTACCGGCGTTCGATTTGCTTGGAAATGGTTAATTGACATCTTATGTGCTCATGGTTTGATTTCATTACCACAATTTATTTTGTTTTGCTTATTTCATTTATTTATTATATTAATATTATATCATTGCAAAAACTGGTAATAATCTCACTTAACATGTGTTGTTGACAAACTCTATTTTCTACGCATATGCAAGTTGCCTTTTTAATTGAAGTTTGACGTGAAAATGACATCTAGAAAAGACCATATGGAATTTAATAAAGATTATATTTATCTTTATTGGATTATTTGTTTTAAATTATTTATTTGTCTTGTGAATATTTGTGCACTGTAATTTGAATGAAATAATCAATATCTATTTTCGTCATTTTTATTTATGATAGTACCTTTGAGCTGTGAACAATTAGCTCACGCCTCGGCGTTTCTGCCTTGGGTTGGGGTGTGATAATTTTGTTACGTTCATTATTCTAACGTTTTGGCTCTTTTAATTGAGATATGTATGTTTTTTTAACTTTTTAACAAACGTACATAAATGAACACGAACATGTTATTTTCTTTAAACAAACAAACATGAACACAAATATTTGTCGTATGAAAAATGGGCGGTTAATTTAGATGACGATGGTGGTTGATGCATGATGCAGGTTGAAATTGGTAGGTGGTAATCGAAAGTTAACCGGTGATGGAGAATATGTAGATTAGAGATATTAAATTAGAGTTTGATTATGAAAGCGTTTCATAAATAAATGACATGTTATAGCCCATTTAAGGGCTATACGAGTTTGGTGAGACTGATGGCCCATGAAAATTACTGTTTGATGATTATGGGGTTGTTTTACAAATAAATGAAATGTTATAATCCGTTTAAGTGTCATGTGGGTTTGGTGAGACCCATGACCCGCAAAGCAAAAATTATTGTTTGATTATGAAAGTTTTTCACGATAAATGAGATGTTGTAACCCATTTAAGGACTATCCGGATTTGGTGATACCATACCCGCGAATTCGAGTCAAACGTATGAGAAGCCTCAAATCAAGAATCAAGCAATCTGATGGCTTGAGAATGGTGGGGCAATCAGAAAGTGGCACGGAGATTTTTTTTTTTTAGATAGATAGATAGATGCATTTATATTGGTATAAATTACTTTTAATAGATTGTGAGGTGGGCTTGCGTGAGAGAAAATTTGGATTTATTGCATGTTGTACCATACGTGGGCTGGAAGTTTAACTGACTATCTGAGCATAGGCCAATAATAAAGTCTTGGGCTAAATACATTAAATTAAATATTGGGCCAATTATGACATGAAGTGCTGCAATTAAGAGAGGAGTTTGGGCTGTGTTAGTGGGTTAGAAAACAAAAACAATAAAGAGAGAATGAAATGATGATGATTCTTTCGGTTAGCTACTTAGCTATATGCCTATATAACGCCTGACTCCAGAAGAAAGCGGCCTATTTAGCCTCATGTAAGCTTAGGAGCACCATTACATTGTAAAAGAAGTTCTCACCCAAAGGTTTGGCATGCCGAAAATAGTGTAACAACTTGAGTTCAATTAGATAATGAATACACATGTGAATCTACCAAAGTCATCAATAAATGCAATGTAATATTCATATGTAATTATGTACAACGAGAAGTGGTAGGAGGCGATCTCCGTATATCACAATGAATGATGCATAAAGGAGAGGTACGTATAACGTACAACGAGTCATGGATGATGAAAATGCGACTAGACTTGGAAGTACTACATGCATCACAATGACTGTGCAAGGGTTTATGATTAAAGGAAGATATGAAATATGTTGTAAAATAGAATTTGAAGGATGACTAGTCGAGAATGTCAGCTGATGTGGTCTAGGTAAAATGTGATTAAAGGTCTCTCCTGAAAAAGTCTGAATATACATGCCACAATACGAGAATGTAACAACTCGAGGATGATTAAGCACTTAGTGGAAAATGGATAAGAGATTTTTTTTATATGGCAGAATACTACAAGAAAACCTTTGAGAGTAATAGTTATACAGTGAGTCGGTGACATAACGAAAGCATAACATGACTGATATGGGAAATGATAAGTTACAAACTATCGCCGACCTGGCACCACTTTTTGTGTGCCAACATAGGGTTTCATTTCATAAACCATCGTAATATGTCATGAGAGTGTAACTATCAATAAATCAAAGTATGAACATTTAGGTGGGCTTTAGCATCCAGTTAACCAAAATAGAGTTGCTCAAATTAAGGCTAAGCGATCAAATTAAATTGCTAGCCTGAATCAATTGTTCCTTGCAAGGATTTCTTCATTGAAGGTAGATGAGGAGTTTTCAGCATCGATGGATCAATCTGCACCGTTGCTGATTTGATCACTACAATTATCTTTGAAGTTAGTTCGAGCGATCAATATATGTCATAATCACAAAAGAATATACCATGTCTTGTGAAGTTGTTTTAAGACGACAAATTCCCACTACCGCACAATTTAGTAGTTGTTTAGCATCGCCACTATGACCTCCCATTCCAATCCAAGATGTTTAAAAGTTCTGTATTTGCCAATAAACAGCCACCTCATTGGTAAATTACAATACTAAGTAGAAACATAAATGTGGAATGTTATATATTATATATACCAAGTAACCAAGAGGCACAATAAATATATACTATAATGAATACAAGAACCCAAGAGACATAACAACTACGTACTGCCGTGTGTAACCATTAGTGAATATTTACTAACAACTAAGCCAACTATTACAAGATTATTGGCATGAAAGCTCCATGAAAACCATACGGCACTCGACTTGGCAATGTTATAACCGCGACTGGCTCACTTGTAAAATTCTTTGCATCTACTATGATAACCTATAATACCCAATTTCAGACCATTAAGCATGGATCAATTAATGCTATTTCAGTTTAGAAAAAAATAGGTAATCAACAGAATATATAAACATACCCGAGATATATCCAATTGTTCATCATGTACAAATGTGATCACCCAACCATCATCTTCTTCTATGCCACCAGGTTTTGCGACAAATGTGGCACCCGTGCAGAAAGTGTTGTTTGGGAGTTTGTGGTACTCAGTTTTCACATAATCTTGTTGTTTCGTATCTCCAAAATATAGCTTTGCAAGTCCTCCATATTTAGGCATGCCTGAATATGAGCTTGCATCCAAATCAACAGTTTGGGCATACCCATATTTGTTTTTAAGGCCGGTAAAGTTTTCATTGATCATTGGAAAATCCATTGAATGTGATTTTCTTATCAGAAAGCGTTCTTTCACTTCTCCAGTTTTCATGTTTAATCTCCATTCATATGCTTGTGAGAAGAATGATTCATCTGAATCAAAATTTGTGTCACATTCGTTCTTGAAACGGCTTGAAAACCACTCGAACTTGTTTAATCCGAGATCTGGTCCTGGTATAATTGAGTCTCTTGCTCTAAATGCCCACAAGTTTACCTGTTTGTGTAGAAATAATTTAAGTTAATGCTCATTTTACTTGTGATCGTTATGCAACTCAAACTGTGTCTAGATGTGTTTTAAGTAATTGTGTTATATGTAATCATAAGAATTTAGATACTAATTTGTAATAAAATGAGTTACAGAAAATTAACTAACCTCATCGCCGTCCTCAAAAGTATTGATGATGTGAAACACACAGCATGGCTCTACTTGGAACCATCTAACACTATCTGCATCACCGTAACGTGGCATCACTCCAATCCTTGCATACCCCGATTTTTCATATTTTATCAATCTGTAAATTGTAAGCAAAATCTGCAGTTAAGAGATCATAATCTATATATTTTACCAAAAAAAACAAAGCAGAAAAATGCTTACGGGCCACCATTTGCCAGTCTTTGTACGTCTATCGTTAATGGGAAATCAAGTATAACATTGTATCTGTGTCATGTATAATTCCTGAATCAAACATGCTGAAACTAAAATTTACCATCAATTTCTGATCTTGTATTATACCTCATTGTAACACCAATATCATGGCAAAGGCTACATCTTTTGAACTATAAGTCTGCTTTGTGAACTAGTTTTCTTCCATCATCTGCATTTGAATAATCTGTATAAACGTGCTTGGATTGAAACATAAAATAAAACTAGACACTAGAGTGACAAAATGGATCAAATTTGAATAATCTGTATAAACGCGTTTGGATTGAAATGACACATGTTGGGACATACGTGGTGTTGGTAATTTCCATCGTATTAGGCCCGTCACGTGTAGGTGTTTGGACATACGGTCGGGTTAGACCTATTGGGCCTATGGAATTCATTAATGATGTAATGGGTTTATGGGGTTACAATTGGGCTTTACTTGTTGACCAAGTTAGGGTCTCCCTATAAATACATAGCCATGTTAGGGTTATGAAATTGTGAGAGGGTTTATTGTATTCAGGTTTTGTGCTAGTTTCTTGAGTATAATAATACGTTAGGTTTACCCTAAATATTGTGTGCTCGTTTGTGTTTCCGTTATCAATTCGTTCTTGAATTGGTATCAAAGCCTTGTGCTCTTGGTGTTTACAAATCAATCAAAGTCATAATTGATTGTATCGTCGAATTAAATATCACCGAAGCCCGTGATTTATCATACAACCGCTGCTCGATTTTGCAAGAAAAAAAAAAGCAAAGCACTTTTTCCACCATTCAATGTGAGTGGGAAGCTCCTGATTGGTTGATTGGAAGAATAAGTCAAAGCAAACCTTTTCCATTAGTATTATTTTCCGAGGGACTTCTCCATTATCATCATTATTATTATTATTATTATTATTATTATTATTATTATTATTATTTTCCGACGTTTGAAAGAAAAAAATAACAATAAAAGTTGGTGTTATTTTCTTTCTTTGGTACAACAAAAGTTCAATCGACTTGTTTTGCGGTTAGGATTTAAGGAAGAACGATGGGTGATAAAGAAACAATGAAAACGAGCGGGAACCCGAATGCGTTCCAAAGTCCCATGCTTACATCTACCAATTACACGGTATGGATTATTCGAATGAAGGTACTCTTGAACGTGCATAAGGTTTAGGATACCATTGATCTGGGTGCAACCGATGATGATAAAAATAGCATCACGATTGCGTTGATTTATCAGTCGATCCCGGAAGCAACAATCATGCAAGTGGGTAATCTTGATTCGGCCAAGGAGATTTGGAACGCGATTAAGACGCGTAATCTGGGGACTAATCGGGTTAAGGAGGCAAGATTGCAAACTCTCATGAACGAGCTTGATGGTATGAGGATGAAAGAGACGGAGACCATTGATGAGTTTGTGGCGAAACTCTCGTGTACGGCGTCGAAGGCGGCGAGTTTAGGAGAGATGATCGAGGAAGCTAAGATGGTCAAGAAGTTCCTTTCAAGTCTACCTCAAAAGAAGTTTATTCAAATTGTTGCATCTCTTGAACAAACTTTGGATCTCTGGGTTTGAAGACGTGGTGGGACGTTTAAAAGCATACGAGGAGCGGATTCGGGAAGAATACATGCATTCCGAAACCCATGGTAAGCTTATGTTTCAAAGGTCTGAATCCTCAAGTAGTCGGTACAATGATCGTGATTCCACCCGTGGAGGTCGTGGACGTGGAGGAGGGCGAGGACGAGATGGTCGCGGGTCGAGTCAAAACCGCGGTCATCAAGAAAACGCCATGAACCGGGAAAACCGTGAACATAAGGGCAAAACCCGGGACCTCTCAAAGGTTCAATGTTATCGATGTGATGAGTTTGGACACTTTGTCCATAAGTGTCCCAACCGAAAACAGAAAGTTCAAGGTGAAGCAAAGTTAGCTTAAGCATCCGAGACAAGGGATCCATCACTGTTTATGATTAAGAGTGTTCGGGAAACGGTGTTCTTGAATGAAAAGAAGGTTATACCCGGGAACTACGAGTCCAAAGATGGTGATGATTGGTACCTAGACAACGGCGCGAGTAACCACATGACGGGTAACAAGTCTTTCTTTTCTGAACTTAACAATCGTGTCACGGGAAGGTTAAGTTTGGTGATGACTCTTATGTTGATATAAGCGGTAAGGGGTCGATTTTATTTGAGGCTAAAAGTGGTGAACATCGTTTGCTTACGGATGTTTATTTTATACCGAGTCCTCGAAGCAATATTATTAGTCTCGGTCAAGCCTCAGAACACAGGTGTGATATTCATATCAAAGATAACTACCTTACAATACATGATGGGCAAGGTAGGTTGTTGATGATGGTGACCTGTTCCCCTAATCGGCTATACCGGATACAATTAAAGATTGGTAAACTAGTTTGTTTACTTAGCCGAATTGAAGAAACAAGTTGGTTATGGCATGCTAGGCTTGGTCACTTAAACTTTGAGTCAATAAAGTTAATGGCTAGGAGGGAGATGGTTGAAGGAATGTGTGGCGTTACCCATGAAAACAAGCTATGTGAATCTTGTTTGGTCAAGAAGCAAACGAAGCAATCCTTTCCTAATTCGGCAGTGTTTAGGGCAACTCAGGCCCTAGAACTTTTGC
Source organism: Bidens hawaiensis (assembly GCF_021521415.1). NCBI lineage: Eukaryota > Viridiplantae > Streptophyta > Magnoliopsida > Asterales > Asteraceae > Bidens > Bidens hawaiensis. Next base: position 1,427,185 of record NW_027491079.1, read on the forward strand.
ATGGTGATTTGTGTGGACCGATTACCCCTCCAACAATAGCGGGTAATAGGTACGTGTTTGTTTTAATCGATGATTACTCACGATTTGTTTGGACGTATTTGTTGAAGGCCAAAGATGAGGCGTTTGAAGCTTTCAAGAAGTTTAAGGAATTAGTTGAAAGTGATGTCGGGAAAAAGATCAAGACGTTTCGTACCGACCGAGGTGGAGAGTTTACCTCACATGAGTTCAACCAGTTTTCTGACATGGAAGGCATTCGAAGACATCTAACGGCACCATACACACCTCAACAAAAAGGGGTGGTTGAAAGACGGAACAGAACCTTATTGGAGATAACACGGAGTATGTTAAAAGCAATGGGTGTTCCGAATTACTTATGGGGTGATGCAATCCGACATGCAACATACATCGAGAATCGGATTCCTACTCGTGCCCTAAAGGAGAAAACGCCATACGAGATGCTAAAACAAAAGAAACCGAATATTGCTCATCTTAAAGTATTTGGTTGTGTGGCATATGTAAAGATAGTGGGCACTCACTTGAAGAAGCTCGACGATCGTTCAAGGAGTTTAGTGCATATCGGAGTCGAGACTGGTCCAAAGCTTACCGGTTGTTCGATCCGAATACCCAGAAGGTTGTGATAGCTTGTGATGTGGTTTTTGACGAGAAGAAGACGTGGGTTTGGTCTAATTCGGGGAAAACCAAAGAAGAAACGGAGCTAGCACCAGGTTTATTTTGGGTTGATTGGAACGGGGTTGTTGATACCGGAATAGGGCAAGTTGTAACCGAGCCTATGGGAAGCAACAACATTAGCGACGAAAATTCAGCATTGTCGCCAAATTCAGAAACAGAAACAGTGACAGCTTCTGTCACTAATTCAGACAGCCCATCAGCACCTTTAGTGACAAATTCTGATACTCTAGTCGCTAATTCCAGCAACTCAGCAACCTCTTTAGTGACACCAGCAGCAACTGGTTTAGCGACAGCAGCACTTGACGAACCAGAAATTAACCTACGAAGATCTACACGTGTTCCGATCGCACCGGTTAAGTTCAATGATTATGTCCTATGTTCGGAAGTGGAGGACATTGAACTTCTTTTGTTAGAAGAAGGTGAACCAAGGAATTTTGGTGAAGCAAAATCCAAACCGGAGTGGGTAAAGGCTATGCAAACGGAACTTGAATCCATTAGAAGAAACGACACATGGAAGTTAACCAAGTTACCGAGAGGGGCTAAAGCTATCGGATTGAAGTAAGTTTTCAAGGTGAAAAGAAATGCAGATGGATAAAAAGCAAGACTCGTGGCAAAGGGTTATGTGCAACAACTCGGAGTCGATTTTGACGAGGTCTTTGCTCCGGTGGCGAGACTTGAAACCGTACATATGCTCATTGCCATTGCAGCTACTGAAGGATGGCAATTACATCATTTGGATGTAAAGTCAGCATTTTTACATGGGGAGCTACAAGAAGAGGTCTTTGTTTCTCAACCAGATGGGTTTGTTAAACCCGGGGAGGAAAGTAAGGTCTACAATCTAACCAAGGCTTTATACGGTTTGAGACAAGCACCGAGGGCGTGGAGTACCAAGCATGACGGTATTCTAACGGGTTTGAAGTTTGTGAGGTGCTCGAAAGAACAAGCGGTGTATCGGAGATTGATTGGAACCGATATTATTATTGCCGGCGTGTATGTCGATGATTTGGTCGTTACGGGTTCAAACAACGATCACATTAATCGGTTCAAACTTGCGATGCCCAAGAAGTTTGAAATGTCTGATTTGGGAATGCTCACTTACTATCTCGGAATCGAAGACTCACAGTTGGAGAATGAGATTCAAATCCATCAAAGTGCTTATGCTCGACGGTTATTGAAAGAAGCCGGGATGGAGGATTGCTATCCAAAAAGTGTACCCATGGATCCTAATGTGAAATTGTCTAAAGCCGAGGATGATGTTGATGTAGATGCAACGGAGTACCAAAAGTTGGTTGGGTGTCTTCGTTACTTGTTAAACACTCGACCTGATTTGGCGTTTTCGGTTGGCATGGTTAGTAGATATATGCAAACTCCAAAGAAGTCTCGCTTGGCAGTAATTAAACAAATTCTTCAGTTTATTCAAGGAACTGTTGGATGGGGGATCAGGTATAAATGAGGTGGATCAAAGGAGTTGATCGGGTACAGCGATAGTAGCCATAACATTGATGAAGATGATGGAAGAAGTACTACCGGTCATGTGTTTTATTATGGGGGAGCCCCGATTTCTTGGTGCTCACAAAAGCAATGCACCGTAGCACTTTCATCATGCGAGGCGGAGTACATGGCGGCGAGTTCTGCTGCGGCACAAGCCGAATGGTTAGGTGAACTATTGGCAGAATTGACCGGAAGGAAATTGCAAAAAGTGGTGTTAATGATTTATAACACATCGACGATTGCCTTGGTTAAAAATCTTGTTTTTCATAGTCGGAGCGAGCACATAAAGTCCCGATTTCACTATATACGGGAGTGTGTGGAGCGGAATGAGTTAGAGGTGGAGCACATTAGTGGCAAGGAACAACGAGCTGACATTCTTACGAAAGCACTTGCGAGAATCAAGTTTGACGAGATGAGAAGATTGCTCGGCGTTGAAGATCTCCTAGTTTCGAGTCGGAAATTAGGGGGTGATTGTTGGTAATTTCCATCGTATTAGGCCCGTCACGTGTAGGTGACCGGGTTAGACCTATTGGGCCTATGGAATTCATTAATGATGTAATGGGTTTATGGGGTTACAATTGGGCTTTTATATTTGGGCTTTACTTGTTGGCCAAGTTAGGGTCTCCCTATAAATACATAGCCATGTTAGGGTTATGGAATTGTGAGAGGGTTTATTATATTCAAGTTTTGTGCTAGTTTCTTGAGTATAAGAATACATGAGGTTTACCCTAAATATTGTGTGCTCGTTTGTGTTTCCGTTATCAATTCGTTCTTGACGTGGGATGAACATAATGACATGTTTCCTTTTGGTGTAGTAAGGTACCCTAATCGAGTTCACAAAACTCTAGTAAAGTAGGTCAACCAACATGTCTTTTGACTTCACACGATGATCTTCATTGGTTGTGGCATGAAATACTGGGATGTCAATTTCCACGCATTAACAGACATAGGGAAAAGAACATGGCGGCATGAGTATTGCTCAAATCCTTGAAAGTATTTGGTAGTGTGAGGCATGTTACGGTTTAAGGTTAAGATGGTCTATCTCAATGTGCAAGAAGTTACAAAAGGATACCGACTCTTAGATCTCGCAAAGGGAAACTCCAGGTAAGCACAGACGACGTATTTTATTAAAGAAAAGGATGGAACTAAACTGAAAGACCTTTTTCTAAAAAAGCTACAGGCATATCCCAATCACAAATTCGTCCAACCTGGGCTGATCGAACACACACATAAAGAGACTGGTAAAGTTATGATGACAATACTTTTGCAATCACGTTGATGAAGAACCCGGTGTTCCAGGAAAGAAACGAACGCATCAACATGAAGTTCCACTTCACCCAAGAATGTGGGAAGAACATGTTAATCACAATAGAATTTGTGAGTTCAAAAGAGCAAAAGGCGGGCAGCATTTTGAAAGCATTGCCGAGGGTGAGGTACATTCAGCTAACAAAGAAGCTATCAGGTTCGATTTACTTTTAGCAATAGAATGTGAAGTATAACCAGAACCAAATGAATATTGACCCAGTCTTAAGGTATTTGGGAGGTTACATCTACCAAGTTCGAGCGACCCTCACTACCAAGTCATTCATTTAATGTTTTGTTAGGTATAAATATGAGCTACTATTTCATTCATACAAACGTAGCCAACGAATCTTTCAACTTTTAATATTGTAATAATTCTAAATTACTTCAAGTTCAATTCAGCAGTCATTTTCACCTTCTCCCGACTAAATTCGTCCTTCTTCCTTCAGTTTCGTCCTTCTACCAGGGCCGGCCATAAGGTGTGGCCGGGTGGTCGACGGCTACAAGCCCGACACCCCGCTAGGTCCGAATTTTTTTTATAAGTTATATGTATTTTTATTAAAACAATATGTATATTTAGTGTTTAAACTCAATTACATAACCATTAGCTTGGTCCAGTGACAAGGTGGTATTACTCCCAATCATTTGAGACATATCTAATCCTATTTTTATACAAAAGTTTTTTACACAACCTAAATTATAACCAAGTAAGCCCATATCAACATTAAATTGTTTAAACCCAACAAAATGCTCCTTTTACTTAAGGCCCAAAAAAATTTTCGCCTTCCTTCGACCAAAACATTTTTTTGCTTTCTGGGAGCCGGCCCTGCCTTCTACCTTCTTTCGACAGAAGGTACCTTGTCTAAAGGGTCAAAGCTCACGAACCATCAACCAACACAGTTACATTATAGCCATTAAAATTAGAATTAACTCATTCAGGGCATTTAATTCTTCTTCTTCTAACTATTTATTCATTTCAATTTGTTATATATAAATAATTAAATGAGACAATATTGTCATCTCTACTATAACCAAAAAGAAACGAATTTTAAGTACCTGATATTATTCCTATCTCCAAGAAAGGTTTCATTGCATTTACTCCCATCATTACAAGCTCCCCAGAACCTGGAGCATTCTACAGGAAATACATATATTACATGTAGTTTAAACCATCACACCATGAATGAATAACCACAATTTATATGTAAAATTTGTACCTTGATTAAGTTTTACCTTTGGGTGTGCTGTAAATGGCCGATTCCATGATCCATTGACATCCCAGATTCCTAGCGTGTTGAGTGTTTGAATGTCGATCTCTTGAGGCAAATGATTCTCAGCAGCTGCATAAAACTTACCCGAATGCTCAAAAATACTGGTATTGCTCAGAAGTTTGTTGACGGTCCCAAATCTCATCTGGATTCATCATAATATTATCTTTAGAAAGTTTATAGATCTAACTTAAATATCAATAAACTCTTAACGAATACATTCTCTCTAATAATCTACACTAAAACCACACTGAAAGTGGTAAAGAATGAAACTATGTAGTCACACATTTTGGTGTCATTCACATACACTGGTATTCAAATATAAGTATGTTATATATTAAGTGAATAAAGGTGAAAGTACATTATATTGTGATGTAAATTTAGATCAAGAACATACAAAGTTGAGCAAATAAGCTGATAGAATAGCAGGAGAATCGCCTTCAATGGCAGGAAGAAAAGAGGGTGTGTTTCTTTGTTTCTCCATCTTTAACGTTTCGGTTTCAACATGCTTATTGTTATAAGACACACTCCATTCACCATCCCTTCCTTTCTTGAAATGCAAAGCATGAAGCATCCCTTCTCCTTCTAACCATATATGACTTGATCTCCCGAATATTGAATTTGTTGATTTAAACCCTCCAAAAAGAGGATTAGGGCCTTCAAATTTGAAGTTAAATATCGATTAATTATAAATAACTACACAAAATGAAATCAAAAAGAAGAAAACATGTCGAATTATACACATACCATTTCTTATGTAAATACCCTCTGGAAAATAACTTGGGATTGTTCCTTGTACATCAGTAATATAAATGGCTTCTCCTATCTCTTCCACCGGGCCAAAGTTACTCTGTGTGCACATAATAAAACCACTCAATAAGATGATTAACTTTTAACACATGAGTGTACATATTTTTCTTTTTAACTATGGGAACCCCGATACTAGAAAACTCATGACACCCGAGCATGGGCAAATAGGGCAGAAGGGGTATTCTAGAGTGGTGTATTGTAATGATCCGCCAATACCCTGCTAGCCAATTACCTGATCACGTAAGTCATTGTACATGTTTCCATACATTGTTCAAGAGTATTTACCTGAGATGGGAATGACTCATGATCGATAAACTGGAACACCAAGTCCGTAAAAGTGTGGGCTAATTCTATCGATGTTTTCTTGATGATGGCATGAGGAACTAGTAATTTTATGTGAATTTTCTGCAAGTCACGGATGAACGGCTGTCGATCCAAATAATTCGAATCATGTTAACGTTAATGCCCGATTGTAAAATCAAGAAAAAGGACGAGATTAGAACCTGAAAAGATGATAAGAGTTGGTTCTTGAATTGTTCAAAGTTAGTGATTGAAGAAGGTCTTTGAGCACAACAATTCACCTGAATTGCTTTAATACTGCAAGCAACCATGGCTGGCTGTTCTTCAGTTCTTGGGAGTTATTATATTTGTTTGATAATTGTGATGTTTATGGATCTCCAGATGTTATCGAATGGATGGGTTAAAATGGTCGAGTCTTATCGATATTCGATACTAGCTAGAAATAACAAGTGTAATTTAATATTCCTTAAAAAAATACTCTTAAATTGGATTAAGTAATTATGTTATAAGAATTATCAATACGTGTTTTATACCAAAACCGCAATGAGGTGCCTTATTAACGTAAAAACAAAAATTAAAATTGTTTTAAATGAGTTGGCAATAGTGATAAAACCAGGCAAGACCTCCACACAAAGATTCTTCAATAATTTAGTGGTATATTAGAATTCTTAATCTTCACTTTCGTCACTTTCAATAATCAATATACATACATCTATATATATGATTGTATATTGGATTACATCGAAACAGAAGGCAAGCGGGCAACAAGCTGCGCCGCTACTCATTTTTGAATCGCAAAACCCAATATTTTAAAAACTATATTTGCTGATCTTGGAGTCATAACATTACTATGCATGACCCGCAGAACACGGATAAGTAGCTCCACAGCTAAATAATTAAACATGTGAAAAGGCATACAGATAATTTAATCTGAAAGACCTCCACAGAGCAACAAAAATGCCATCGTTTGATTTAATCTGTAAAACCTCCACAAAACAACAAAAATGGCATCGTTTGAATTCAGATTTTCAGATTAGTATCATGATTTCCAATTAAGCGTTTTAAATGACAAGTTCGATAATTAATTGATACATTTTTTTATAGCGGCCAACAAACATAGAATGCTAAGGTACTTCGTATGGAGTGACTCAATGGCAAAAGGCCACTTCCAGCTGGTCCAATCCAGCCATACAGAGCCGTTAAGCACCTTCAAGTTATCTCCAGTTCCAGGAAAACTCACCCGCCCGAATGTGGAATGCTCACTGGTGGTAAAACCCGGACGCCTTTAGGAATCCCAGTCTTCCTTCATATATGCACTCACGTCCCCCTCAAAGTATTGTAAGTAGGGATTCAACTTGAGTTTCCATTGAGAAACTCAATCTTCCTATTACTACACCACATTCCTTAATTGATACATTGATCAATAAAATAGCAAATTTGTAAATGTGGTTTCATATTAATTGACACATCTTACTATACTATTATTGACCTATTGTGCACATGACATTCATTTTCTAATTTTATAACCCGCGATCCGTTTGCAATAACCAAACCAATTAACAACAGTCTCTTGGTAAAATCTGTTTGCAATACGTTATTGTGTGATACAAGTCTCGAACCCAAGACCATACTTGAAACTAGCGCTGTAAACGGACCGAACCAGAGGAGACCTTGTTCGTGTTCGCCCATTAAACTTTTATCGGGAAAACGGACGGTTCACGAACACTCTACCAAACGAAAATTTGTGTCCATGTTTGTGCTTTAAGGAATTAAGTTTGTCCATGTCCATTTGTTTTCGTTCGTTAATATTGTAAACAGACGCTAACGAATAAACGAACACTAACGGACTCTAATGGACAAACGAACACATGGACACTAATAGAAAAATGAACACTAACGGACACTAATGAACATTAATGGACAAACATACATAACAGACACTAATGAAGATTAATTGACAAACATAAACGACTCTAGTGAACAAAAGAACATAAACGCTTAGGGTTTGTTTAATTTTTCACTTCGTTTATATATGAGACCATTAGGGCTGGGTAATCTGGCGAAAAACCAAATAAATAAAACACATTAATTACAAAATATTATACATTACCGGGCGGACGAACATAAGCAAACCTAACGGATGGACGTTACCGGACCTTACCGGATGCTCACGAACTTTATTGATCAAGTGCGGCTTCTGTCTGTGTTCATCTGTTAAGCTTACTGAATGAAATTTTTTTGTTCATGTATGATACGCTTCTTAAAAGGATGAACATAAATGAACTTCTCGCCGAACAGACGGCCTGACGTTCATCGGACACCCGATTCGTTTTGTAACCCTACTTGAAACTAAAGATGCTTTCCAAGTCTAATTAAATGATAATTGCTAGACTCCTTAATTTAACATATATAAATATTATTTCTGTTCAGACATAAAATTAAAATTATATTCATCTTCTACAATTAATAAATTCAACCTTTAATATCTTTACACTATCTAACACTTGAATATTTTTAAATTAATTATGGCATCATCCAGTTCAATGTCCGGTCCGAACTGTGACCTGGTAAGGCGTTTGGTTCGATGTTCGGCCCGAGTCTAAAATATTGACTTCTATGTATCTCACAAAACTCGTGTATAGTTACTAATTTTATTTGTATGATTTTTAAGTATTTATAAGTTGACAATAAATATTTTATAACAATTATGTCATTAATTAATAGAATTTGAAATAATTCAATATCTCTAACTATATCAAAATCTAAATTTGTGTTATTTAAAAATACCTTATAAATGTGTCACGGGTGTAAGAGCATTCATAATCCGTCCATCAAATGTAGTGAGCCAATGATTTTTCTATATATTTGAAAAGTTTATGTAGTACCCTATAAATTTTTTAATATATTTTGAATGTGGTTGTGAGTGAATGAGAGAGAAAAGCAATGATCAAGGTATAATAAAGTATTCAATTGAAAATGAGAGAAAAAGTATAGTAGTTTTAGTGCAATTTTGAATTTGGAGATAGGAAAAAAAATGAGAATGCTCTAAATGTGTCATTTACAATTCATTGAAATATAACACACACACACACACATATATATATATATATTACGTTTTCTATATTTTCTATCCATGTGTAACACGAGTAACTGACCTAGTGGATCAACAACATAACAAAATAGTAAGCTCGATATTGTTTCTAAGGGAACTAATATTAGAAAATCCTAACGCTAGCCGTCCATAAAGTACTCCAACATCAGTTGTCACATCATATTCTAAACGCTATTCAAAAATATTACTTCACCACATCACACCACATCACAGACAACATTAAATATACGTATTTGAGAGTGATGTAAGAGTGGTAGCCCTCCTCCTTTGTCCGCTCGGACGTCTGCATCTCAGGACCAAGCCGCTGTACTTGAGCTCCACGACACCGCCTCGTCCGTGACCTCCCCATCCGCCCTCCATCACGTCATCCGAAGTGATAATATCATACATGCTAACAAAAACGATTTGGCATTTTTATTAAAGAACTGATCAGTATAAATACTAAATGCAGGAGAGAAAACCAAATTATAAACCAACTAGGACTTTATCTATAAACTAGGAACAAACACAACTACTTGATAAACTCAACTACAAGATAACAGAAAAAATTAAATTTTATATAAGCTTAATATAGGGCTGTAAACGAACCGACTGAACACGAACAAGGCCTTGTTCATGTTCGTTCGTTAAGAAAATAATGTGTTCACGAACACTTACCGAACGAGATTTTATGTTCGTGTTCGTTCATAGAAGAAATTAACGTGTGCACGAACGGTTCACGAACACAAACGAACACAAATAAAATCGGGAGAGCCTAGAGATTGAGATTGATGTATTCATCAATCTGAATAATGAAAGCCTGTAAACGAATCGAATGAACATGAACAAGGATGTGTTCATGTTCGTTCATTTAACTTTAAAAGAACACGGACACTTAATCGAACAAATATTTATGTTCATATTCGTTTATTTAAAAATGGACATTTGTGTTCGTTTGTTTAAAATCTAAACGTACATAAATGAACAAAGATAAACGAACATGTATGAACAAAAGTAAATAAACACAAATATAAACGAACTTAAATTAAAACACTTAAAATGAACCCAAATTAACAAATATAAAACCTTTAAGCAGATGACATATCCATATAATATTTAATTATTTGATATCAGTACATAAAAGAACATAAATAAACAGACATAAACGAATGTTCATGAACATAAATGAATGAACGAAACATGTGTTCATGTTCGTTCGTTTAATTAAACGAACACAAATTTGTTGTTCATGTTCGCTCGTTTATTAAATAAACGAACTTCCCGTCAAACGGTTCAGAATGTTCACCGAACGTTCGGTTCATTCACAGGCCTACTTAATTATAATAAACTTCGTAGCTTCAAATAATTTTTATGCGCTCATTGAATTATATTCACATCCACCCGTAATTCAATTTGTGGTGACTCCGAATATTTCACGTAAACAACAAAAATATATGGTCCAGCACTTAACGCCGTTGTAAAAATATCCACAACTTGTTCGTTTGTTTCTTGCGGAATGGGCACCACTTGCTTCTCCTCAACCACCTCTCTAAGATAGTGAAACCTAATCTTGATGTGTTTTCTTCAACCATATGTAGGATTTTTACTTAGGATAATCGACGATCTATCATCATGGTAAATATATTTTGCCTCCTTTTGTTTCTCATCTAGCTAATCTTTTCATTTCCTAATCCACATAGCTTAACAAGCAGCACCGGTTGTTGCTATATATTCAGCTTCAGTAATCCATAATGCTACCACACCCTTCTATTGAAGTAAACGCTTTGGGTTCTAAATCTTTGAAGCGTCGTATTAAGAGAAATCAAAGGATCGAATTATGTAGTATGATTAATAAACTTCTTTTGCCTAGCTCTAACCTAAATGCGACAAGGGTGCATTCGTAACTATTCCCTTCTTTGGTTAATCAGACCTAGGTGCAATCTCTGTAAGGGAAAAAAAGACCTTTTTTGACAGCAGATAATAGTTCTCGTTGCACCATTATTATATTGTTTGCTATTAATATTTGTTTTCAATATATTATTACTTAAATGTTGGTTTCTGTTAGTTATTAAGTCCTTACTGTGTCTCTATGACAAACGGATGGATGCACTTTGCAACCCCGGTTTGAAAAATAGCCCACTTGCACTCATGACGTCTGCAAAAACCCTCCACGTTGCGTCCAATCATTAGTTCTCTGTTTTTATGATTCGATGCTTATTCTTTTTGTAAGGCCGCACCTCCTTTCCTTCAACATCACCGATCTTATCTTTTTTTTTTTTTTTTTTTTTCGTTATCAACTACCACCTCAAGTAAATATAGTAACTCAGCCCATGAAATTTTAAAATGATATTAATGGATTTTAATAATCTAAACTTTGACCTATTGGTCGGCACTAAGCCCAATTTAAGAAATGTATAGTCCCAACTTTCAAGATATGTTTTTCCGTCGAGCTTTTTACTACCATAGCCTAACTCCGTTAGCTTTTTATGACGTTGGTTATTTTAGTTATCTTTTGCGATTGTTAATTTAATGTTTGCTTTTATAAGTACGGTTCTGTGGAATTGAATTATATATTTTTTATATTAATTGACGGTTACGTATTTGTGTTGTGTTTTCAGCTTGGGATTTATTCACCGTTAATTTGGTTTCTTCTTTTAGTTTTTTGTTTTCACTTTGTGGATTGAGTTCATGTGTCATAAGATTTGTTACAATCATTTAAGAAACGTGGATCGACTGTGTAGACGATCAACTTTCCTCGGGTGTGATTATGCTATTTCACCAATGGTTCTCTGGAATCTGGATTCTTCCACCTACAATATGAACAGCACCGTAAACTTACCCCTCATAAAGGGACAGAGGGGTCCTCTTTGGGGTAACCCTCCGGTGTGAGAATAAGAGATTGTAGGAGAAGATAATAATCTGAGAGTAAGGAATTGGAATGTATTTTCTAGCTTGTATTCTTTAATATTGCTTAATATTGCGTAATATATCGTAATAGGGCATACCTCTCCTTGTGGAGTTGATGTGGTATTTATAGTGCTAGGGTTTCCAATGATTGGGCTCAGACCCAATTAGGGCCTTTTTGGCCTCCTCCTATTGTTTTGCGCCACGTGTCCTTGGGACACCTGGTGCTTTTTCATTGATTATTCTCTTACCCAGGTATTTTACCTGACCCATGTGCAATCACGTGGTAGCACATGGGTTTTGCTGAGTTGTCCACCTTTCATTGGCAGCTGTCAACATCAGCATATTCTTATTCCATAAAAAGATACCTTCTGGAAGGTTGTCTGACGTGCACAATCAAGGTTGTCCTTATCCTGATTTGGATAAGGACGAGGTTGATTATGTGCATGTGTGATATGCGCCTATCCTGAGGATGCGCGAGGTCTTCTCTTTATTCTCACGCGCAGATGTTTCATGCGCAGATGTGATATGCACAAGCATGTGATATGCGCCACGCGCGGATGCGCCACGCGCAGATGTGATATGCGTGAGCATGTGATATGCGTCACGCGCGGATGTGTCACGCGCAGATGTGATATGCGTGAGCATATATGGTGCGTGAGCATGTGATACGCGTGAGCATATGTGATGCGTGAGCATATGTGATGCATGAGCATATGTGATGCCTGAGCATGTGATGCATGAGCATATGTGATATGCATGAGCATATGTGATATGCGCCATGCGCATAGGTTTTGGCTTTGTGCCTTCATAATATCTTGATTTCAAGCCTCTTGTCTATATCTTGTGGGTTGACCCGCCTCGCTCGGTGTTGAGGCGGGTACATACCTCTTCAAGCCCCCCCAGTCTAATGTGTGTCTTGTCTCGCGCGAGCGAGGTAAGATAGATATTAGACTTAATAGTTTGCTCTTTTAGTAGGGTTTTGTCTTTTTCTTCTTATTACTCATCGTTGCGCGAAATTCTATCCTTTTGGTTGAAACGAATCGTCCATGTACGTGGTTGGTTGTTGCTGACATGCGTCAGTGATGGAGACGTGTCAGACTTTTCGTGTGCTCGAGGTGCTACAGTTGCCTTTCATGTCCCCTCACATAGTGTCAGGAACACGTGTCGCGCTCGCGTTGGTCCGTACCTGCAAGTGGTGGCGCGTGAACTCTGGCAGCACCTGTATCGTTTCTTTTCGTGTCCCCTCACACAGTGTCAGGGACACGTGTCGCGCTCGCGTTGGCTTACACCTGCGAGTGGGGGCGCGTGAAGTCCGATCAGTACCAATTTTTCTCTCTCCTGGGCCTATAAAAGCAAGCCCTTTGAGTTTTTTATCCTTCATCTTCTTTGTTGTTTGTTCAGAGCTTTCCTTTCTTTCTATTCCGATTAAGTGCCTTCCAGATTTCCGTTCTTTCATAAGCAACCTCTGTCCGATTTTTCAGTTGTATGTCTGATAGCTCAGACAACACAATCTCCCCCAGCAATCGCCGTGTGAAATCGTTAGTAATGTCTATGTTGAAGAAGACCGGCAAGGGGAAGAGGGCTGCTGAGGCCTCATCGGAGGAAGTAGGGAAGACCAAGGCAGTGAAGAAGTGGGATGAGATCCCCTGTAAGCTGAGGCAGTCCGATTTCGACAGCCTTATCGCCTATCAGGGTTTTCTCCCTGAGTATGGCTGCATGCTGCCGGCGGCCGGGCAAACGGCGGCGGACCCGCCCACCGGCTATATATCTCTTTATTGCCATTTTTTCACCCACTGCAACCTTCGTCTCCCGATGACAAGGTTTGTGGGTGCGCTGCTTAGGTTTTATGGGATTCATATATCCCAAATCCATCTGTTTGGACTCGTGCGCATGACTCACTTTGAGTTCATGTGCAAATCTCAGCGCGAGGAGCCCACCCCTCGGCGCTTTCAGTTTTTTTATAAGCCCAAGATCCAAGATTCTTGGTTCTCATTTATTCCTCGCAGTTAGAAGGTCAAGTGCTGCACTGTTTCATTCAAGAGCCTTCATGACTGGTCTGAGAGATTTTTCTACATCAGGGCTGGTGTGATCCCCATCCGCATGACCATGCGCACGATCTCTTCTGCGCCTGCGGATGTGGGTGTCTTCAAGAACCCAACTGGCGCCTGGGTAAAAAAGTTGACCGCTGAACCATCCCCCGCCAAGAACATTTGCGAGGAGGCGCTGGTGGGGGTTGGAATGAGCAGGAGGTGGGCCGACAGCGCGACCGAGCCTGTTATCCAAGTTGACGGCTTGTGTAAGTTAACTCATTGCATTATTTCTGCGCGAATATAATTCGTTTTGCTGATATCATTTGACTTGTTTTGTGCAGTCAGCAAGGAGTATGTCCACGCCGCCTATGATGAGCATATGGAGGGTGGCTCTGTCGCGCTGGGCGCTGGGGAGGTTGGTTTTCCCGATCGCTTCGATGACATGTTCATCCCTGTTGATCTGGGATTTCGCTTTGACAGCGACGCGCCTGGTAAGCCTTTGTACTTATGCTTATGCCTCTATAATACCAAATTTGGCTAACATTTCTGTTGCACGTATTGTAGACGCGCTCGAGAACTACGAGTTGGAGCTCGCGGAAGAGGAGGAGGCTGAGGTGCCCCAACTAAAGCGTAAAGCTAAGGGGAAAACTGGCGCAGGGGCCAGTAAGAAACAGAAGAAAGATGATGCCCCTGTTGCTCAGGATCCTCCTACTCAGGCGAGGTGACTTGAGAAAACCCAGGAGTTTACCCCCAAGTTTTCCTTGTCTTCCCTGCCTCAAAATGTGGGCAGACCTCCTGTCCACACGAGGTATGGTGCCGCCACCTCCTCCCATCGCGCGGCGGAAAAGGGAAGCGGCGCTGCGCCTGCCGTTTCCTCATCGACAGGTATACTTTATACTTTATGGTTTTATGAGCGCGATTCTGATAGAATTACTAATGAATCTTTGCTCACTCAAATGTTTGTAGAGCCGGCGACCTTGGTGGATCAACCTCAGGCGCAACAAGGTGCCGAGGCTGCGCCGGATGTCGCTTCGAAGTCCCCTGTTTTACCCCCAAAAAGGGGAAGAATGGACTTCATGGCGATGTTTAACTCGCGAACGGCGGTGCGCCAAGGTATGTATTGCACTTTTATTTTCTGACTTTTCTCTTTTTAGATCAAGTCATGAACCATTTCTCTTTGTTGATTTTTTATAGGAGTCATAGCTGGCGTACAAGCTGCTGGCGGCACTGCTGGCGCCGGCGCCAGCGCCGTTGGTTCTGCTCCTGCTCCTGCAAGCACTGAATCTCCCCTCATCGGGATTACTAAGGAGCAGGAGGCCGTTTTACGTGCCGACCTGGCGGCGTCGAGACCTCCCTCACCTCCTCCTGCGCGCAGCCCTCCTCGCAAGACTGATTTTGGTTCTTCTAGGTCGCAGGAGAAAAGGCCTGTTTCAGAGGAGGATGAGGAGGTTCAAGTTGAAGGCTCCGACAGCGGCCGCGCCAGCCCTGCAGCGCCACGAGATTTCGCGGCGCAGTCTTCTCGTGGGGCTGGCGCTGACTTTTCTGCTTCATCCCCGCAGGTATAGGTTCGTTTTTGCTCCGCTGCGCGGACTTCCATATTAGTGTTTTGATGACTTAGATCATTACTTTGTGTTTGCAGGAAGCCGATCACATTTACCGCCCGAGATGGAATATTACTGAGGACAGCTCATTTCAGTCCATGGGTGTGTGTGAGGACTTCTGGGCTCATTCTGTGCCTCCAGCTGAAAGGAGGTTTCAGGAGGACTGCGCTCGCGTGGACTTGCTCAACGATCATCTGTTTGCTAGGTCGGCTTTCTTTGCTGCCTCCCAAGAGCTTCGCTATAATTACGTAAAGGTACGTGATGCTCTTGCGGAAGCCAAGCAAGAGGCTAAAGTGTCTGCTTGGAATCTTTCTGATGCTCGAGAGAGAGCTGAGAAACTCCAAGCAGAGCTCAGCGAGAACAGAGCAAGTGCCAACGCCGCCTTCGTGAAGCGCGGGCATGAGCTACAGGCTGCGCGGGAGAAGCTACAGGCGGCCGAGGCGGACGCGGCCAAGTACGCGCGTAGAGTGCGCGACTTGGAGCTGGACGCGGAGGCGCGTGACCAAGCTCTTGTCCAGTCTATAACTGACAAATCATCATTGGAGAGTGAGGTTACGCGCCTGAAGAAGGAGCTGGCGGCCTCGCGGGCCGAGAAAGATGAAGCCTTGGCGACGGCAGCGTCTAGCCAGGAAGCACTCGATGTTGCGCGAGCAGAAAAGGAAGAAGCCTTGGCGGCAGCAGCGTCCGACAAAGAGGAGCTGAAACAGACCAAGGAAACTGTTGAGTTGTTAAACTCTCAGATTCCTGCCCTCGAGACGACTGCTTCTTCCCTCGCGCAGGATCGCCAATGGCTAATCTCACAGGGTATGACTCGTTGCGCTTACGCGATGAAATATTCAGACGAGTTTCAGACCCTTGTGATGGATTGTAACGCTGCCTCGCGCTTTGTGGGTCGAGCTGATGGGTTCAAGGATGGTTGTGAATATAGCGCACTGAAGAAGAACCCATCCGACTACCCTTATCAGCTCGACGTTGTCTGCGCGGATATGGCCGAGATGGGGGAGAAGTATTTGAATACTCCCATTCCCATCCTTGGGCAGGTATTTTAACCTTAATGAGTTTACCTTGATTTATTTTCCAAGTGTTTTTGTACTCATACTTTTTCTTATGATTTGCAGATAGCCGCGCTTGCTGACCAGCCCGATCTCGGCGCGCTGAAGAAGCTACTTGATGAGTGTGAAGGGGCTAGTGGCGGTGATGATGGCGCGGGGAATGCTGCCCCCGCTAGCGGCTCTGGCGTGGCCAAAGGACCCGCTCCTGACACTATTGTGATAGAAGACTCCATTCAAGACGAACAACTTGACTATGGTTAGTTTGGAGATGATGAGGAGTGGGCTGTGCCAGATGCTGAGGGAGGTGATGAGAGCGATGAAGAGGCTAACATCGATATAGAGACTTGAGAAGCCCTTCATGTTTTTTTTTTATTTGTAGTTTGTATCTCTATCACTTTGTAAATTTGTAAATTTCAATGCTTTGGAATGAAATTTTGTTTTCCCTTTATTCGCATCTTGCGCATTCCTAGTTCATCTCTTTATATTGCATGTTTGCTTGTTGAATATAAGATATGCTTGCACGTTGAAATAAGAACAAGGTTGTAAGGAAATTATTTTACTTAATCCTTGTCATATTGTAAGTGATTTTGCAATATCCTGATTATGTTGACACGTGCCTTGGCGTTTCATTATTCCTCTTTTGCGCGACGTTATCGCGCATTTATTATAGGGATTTATGAGTTTTTTAGCCTTTACGTGCCAGTATGTGTTACTCAGATATCCATTACAATTTCATGCGCGACCTCGACCTGAGACCTTAACAACTATGTTTTGGCTTGTGCTTTGCCTTAGTTGTGCTTAGGTATTTTTATGGTCAGGCTGCGCAGCATGTAGGATGGATGTTGTGAGTGATTTGAGCTAAGGCTCACATTATTGGGCTAAGGCCCTGAGCTAAGGCTCATATTATTGGGCTAAGGCCCTGACGTTTTAGAGTTAAGACTCGTTAACGCGTTTGAGCTTGAAGCTCGCGCATGTATGTTTTACTTCGTTTTATTTTTTGTTTTGATGTCAATACAATGTTGTCATATTGCTCAAAATTAATAAAGGGAAGTGTGAAACATGTATGCAAAAGGTAATAGAATCCACATTAAAAGAAGATAGCGCGTATCATTATTCATAATGGCTTAAAAAGCCTTGATTACAAACTTGACAATTTTTACATGAAACATTTTCTAAGCTGTGCCGCGTTCCATGCGCGCGGGATCTTCTTTCCATTCAAATCTTTTAAAGCGTATGCGCCTTTTCCCAATTCTTCCGAGACTTGATAAGGTCCCTCCCAATTGGGGGACATCTTTCCCGGGGGTATCGCGCGGCTAGCTTCATTGTTTCGAAGGACAAAATCATTCTTCTTGAAGTGGCATTCTTTCACGCGCTGATTGTAATATTTTTCCAGTTTTTTCTTGTATTTGGCTTCACTGATGATAGCCGCCTCTCTGCGCCCTTCAAGTAAGTTGAGATCCAACCTCCTTTCGCGCTCGTTATCAATCTTGCTCATCATGAGCACTCTATGGGATGGGCATCCAATTTCTGCTGGAATCATAGCCTCCGTTCCATAGGTTAGGATGAACGGGGATTCGCCATTGCTGGTTTTGCTTAATGTCCTGTGCGCCCACAGGACATTAGGTAGCTCTTCGACCCAAGAATGGGATTCTCCCTCCAACCTTTTCTTCAGCCCATTTAGCAAGCTTTGGTTCGCGCGCTCCACTTGGCCATTCCCCTGAGGGTGGTATACTGAAGTGAAGATTTGGTTGATGCGTAATTCCTTAAGCCAGCTGGATATCTTCCTGTCAGTGAATTGTTTGCCATTGTCGCTCACAATTTCCATGGGCAAGCCAAAACGGCATATGATGTGGCTCCAAATAAATTGCTTCATCGCCTCGGCTGTGATTTTTGCTAGTGGCTTGGCTTCAACCCATTTTGTAAAATAGTCTACCGCCACTACCAAAAATTTTACTCGCCCTTGCGCTTGCGGTAGGGGACCCACAATATCGATTGCCCATTTGTGGAAAGGCCATGCGGAGGTCACCGGAATCAAGTTGTTCTTTGGCCGCATGGTGTTTGGCGCATAGCTCTGACACGCTTTGCATTTTTGGATCTCTTTTAAAGCGTCCAAGTACATGCCTGGCCAATAGTAACCTGCGCTCATTGCCTTGGCAACCACCATGCGCGGGCCAGCATGTATTCCACAGATTCCTTCGTGTATCTCTCTGATCACATAGCTTGCTTCCTCAGCATCTAGGCATTTCATGAGCGGTCCAAGATAAGAGCGTCGATATAATGTACCATCAAGCAGTTCATAGTTCTGCGACTTGTGTCTTATCTTCCTCGCCTGTGCGCGATCGTCCGGTACCCTTCCCTCCTTCAAGAATTCCATTATTAGAGTTATCCATGATGAAGGGGTTGTATGAGTTACAAGGACAGACTTCGCTCCCACCGACGGGTTGCTCATTACTTCTACCCTGACATCTTTGCCAAAGTGATCGAAGCTGGTAGATGCCATCTTGCTCAGTGCGTCGGCAGATTTATTTTCACTGCGCGGAATATGAATGATTCTGAAGCAGTCAAATTGCTCGATGAGCTTTTTCGCCTGCTCTAGATACAGAGGCATGGTGTTCTCCTTGGCATCATAAAGGCCATTGACCTGTGCTGCTACCAAGTATGAATCAACATGGGCCTCTAGCTTTTTAACTCTAAATTTGTGCGCGATGCGCAGGCCAGCCAGCAGGGCTTCATACTCAGCTTCATTGTTGGTGCTCTTGAAGTCCAACCTGATGGCGTAAGTATATTCATGATTCTCTGGATCCACCAGCTTGAGGCCTGCGCCGGATCCTTCGTTGTTTGAAGCTCCGTCAGTGAATAATCTCCAAACATTTTCTTCATCATTGGCTCGCGGAGGGTCTACCTCGCGCTGAGCCTCTTCAATTTTTCCTTCGGGGATTTCTGCGATGAAATAGCTAAGACTTGTCCCTTTATTGCTGGACGGGGCTTATAGGCGATCGTGTGCTCTCCTAATTCCAGCGCCCATTTTGTCAGCCTTCCTGAGAGCGCGGGACGCCGCAAGACTTGCTGGATGTTGTAACCAGTCAGAACTTCAATAGGATGACCATTGAAGTATCTATGAAGCTTGCGCGACGCGTGTGTTACTGACAAAACTAACTTTTCCATGATGGAGTAGCGCGTCTCAGGATCTGTCAGCACCCGACTCACATAGTATATTGGCGTTTGGATTCCCTTGCGATCCACCAACAATACTGCGCCGATGGCGCGCTTTCCTGCTGATAGGTACAATGTCAAAATTTCACCAGGAAGTGGAGCTGTGAGCGCGGGCAGATTTATCAAACATTCTTTTATCTCACTGAAAGCTTGCTCGGCCTCAGGAGTCCATTTGAATTGGCTTTTCTTTAAGCAATTTCTCAATGTGTTGACAAATGGGGTAGATTTGCTTGCATGGTTCGCTAGGAACCTGTTGATTGATACCAATCTACCATTCAGCTTCTGGACTTCTTTCATGGTGGATGGCGAGGGCATGTCAAGGATGGCCTCCACCTTTTCTGGGTTCAACTTGAAACCATCCTTGGTGACCATTACACCTAGAAATTTTCCCTCTTGTACGCCGAAAGTGCATTTGCTCGGATTGAGCTTCATGTTAACTTCCTTTAGGCGCCTAAGGGTTTCTTCGATGTCTTTGAGAATTTGTTTTTCCTCCCTGCTTTTGATCACCAAATCATCCACGTAGACTTCTAGGTTTCTTCCAATTTGCTCGTTGAAAACGGCATCCATAAGTCTTTGGTAGGTGGCTCCCGCATTCTTCAAACCAAAGGGCATTTTTGTGTAACAAAAAACACCCTTGTCGGTTATGAAGGCAGTCTTGTCCTCGTCTTGTGGTGCCATTTGAATCTGGTGATAGCCCTTGTAGGCATCCAGGAAACATTTGAGCTTGAATGGCGCCACGGAGTCCACCTTTGCGTCGATGTTTGGGAGGGGGTAACAATCTTTTGGGCATGCTTTGTTGAGGTCCTTGAAGTCAATGCACATCCTCCACGACCCGTTACTTTTCTTTACCATCACAGGATTGGCTACCCATGTCTGGTATCGTATCGGGCGGATGATGTTTGCGCGCAATAGATCCTCAACTTGCTCATTCATGGCCCTCGCCTTCTCATCCCCCATGACTCTCTTCTTTTGAGCAATTGGCTCTACAGACTTGAACGTGTTGAGAGAATGTTGCGCCAGGTCTCGCGGAACCCCAGTCATATCAGAGTGTTGCCACGCGAAGACCGACATATATGCTGTGAGCAATCTTTTCATTCTCAACCTCGTGTCGTCTGATATCGTAGCGCCAATTGTGATTGTTTGCTCCGGGAATTTTGGGTTGAGAATCCATTCCTCTGGCGCGTTGTCTGCCATTGGAAGTTTCATTCTCCCTTCCCGTGGTGTACTTGTCACTGCACACAAATGATCTCGGTATACAAAAGTTACACCTGTTGGTGTTGGGAACCCCAACGCGCCGTGCGCTGGCGACGGTATGGCGTTGAATTGGGCAATCGTTCCCCTACCCAAGATCATATTGTGGCATGAAGTGGTGGGCAAGACCAAGAAGTTGACAACTTCGGCTCGCTTGTGTTTCTTATCCCCCATAGTTAGTTGAAATTGTATTTGACCTAGGGGATGAATGATTTCATTTGAAACACCAGAGATTGGTGCCTTTACAATTTCAAGCCTTGCTTGGTCTGCCGGATCCAGTTTCCTGAAACATTGCTCATACATGATGTCTGATTCGCTGCCAGTGTCCACCAGGACTTTTGACACTTCATAATGAGCAATGTGTGTAGTGATGACAAGAGGACTGCTGATAGAAGGGCCTCCCCTGATTCTTGGGAAAATTACTTGTTGTTCGCGCCAATCTCCTTGGACTTGCGCGCTTCTCTTTCTTGATCTTTGCCCTTGCCTTCCTCCCTCGGCTACACAGATTCTTTTGAACTTTTTGCTGGCAGAGGCTCCTTCTGGTTGTTCATTTTCTGGTCTTGGGTTTTTCACCAGGTGAGCCAGCTTGCCTGATTTCACATCCTTTTCAATTGCATCCTTCAAGTGGTGGCATGCATCGGTGTTGTGCCCTGTGGACTTGTGAAACTCACAGTACTTGCCACTGTTTGATGGTCCCTTATAGTGTAGTGGCTTGGGGCTTTTGAACTGGACATTCTCAGTGCTTAACACTTGTGAAGGCGTTTTAGTGAGGGGAGTCCATATTCTTGGCAGAGGTCTGCTAGGATCTCTGCCGCCTTCCCTCTTATCACCTTCTCCGCGATTACGAATGTCTTTTTGGGGCTGAGGTGAGCTTGGTTGCGCCTGCTTTTCTGCGGGAGAAAAACTGGTTGGTTGCAACCTGGACCATACAGAGTTCTGTTTGCCCCTTCTTTCGTTGCTGCGCGGTGTCTCAGCTTGATGCCCTCTTTCTCTCGCTCTATCTTGGGCAATTTATTTTTCATTTCTCGCGAAGACTCGCGATGCTTCCATTAGCTTGGCCCAAGTGGTTGGCATGCCATCTCTGCTTACGAGAGCTCGGCGGAGTTGATCACTGCGCGCGCCTTGTATAAAGGCCACGCGCAAGAGTTGCTCAGTGATACCTCCGATTGCCAGAGACTCCTGATTGAAACGAGTTATGTAGTCTTCAATCGTTTCATCATTCCTGCGCACCCAGTGCATGATGTCATCAGGGTCGCGCGTGTGTCTGCGCTGTTGTACGAAGTGAGCTTGGAACTTTTCCAATAGTTCCTCGAACCCATCGATTTGCCCAGTTGGCAAGCTCTCGAACCAGACACGCGCCGCGCCCGTGAGGCAGCGAGCAAACATGTGACACCATGTTGGCATCGTCCAGCTTTCTAGGTTTCCAGTGTTGTAAAAACCTTGTAAGAAATCGTCTGGATCTGTTGTGCCATCATATTTGCCCAAACCACTTGGCATCTTGGTTTTGTGCTGAATGGGAGCCTTCGCGATGCGCTCAGTGAATTTTGAATGTTTCACCAAGATGGCTGGCCTGTAAGGTGTGGTTACGTCCACTTGCCCTCTTACTGGTGGACTGTACGGTGTGTACAGATCCATGTCGGCTTTGGCTCCAGGCGTCATGTTCATGTGCGCGCGGAGCTGTGAGCCTCCTGCATGAGTATCTCGCGTCTTTCTCATGCTGTACACTTCTTCATCACTGAACTCAGCGTGTTCAGTGTGAACAGAGTGACCATCTTCCGGCGCGCGCGCCCTTTTTGTTGTTCCTTGATTGGTGTGCTTGTCAAACGCGAGCCTTTGTGTTAAGTCGGCTAACTTTTTGTGTTTGACCAGCTCGTTGTACTTGTCCATTAGACGTCGTTGCTCGTTTATGAGCCACTCTTTAGGGTCATTGGTTTCATCTTCTGGACCCATTGGTCCTTTTTGTTTCGCGCCGGTAAGATTTTGGAACGTGAGATCGTCTGGAGGAGTTTCAGTCTGGCTATGAGGAGTTGTGATGAAGGGATGGTTACTGGTGGTGCGCGTAGAATCACGCGGCACCCTCAGAAACTGTTGTCCCTCATTAACATCCTCACGCTCAATATCCTCCAGAACTTGATCGCTGTTACGAACACCAGAAACCATGGTGAAATTTTTTTTTTTTTAGAGAACTGATGAGATTTTGTTGCCGTTGTAACAGGTGATGGCGCCAATGAAGAAACGTGGATCGACTGTGTAGACGATCAACTTTCCTCGGGTGTGATTATGCTATTTCACCGATGGTTCTCTGGAATCTGGATTCTTCCACCTACAAAATGAACAGCACCGTAAACTTACCCCTCAGAAAGGGACAGAGGGGTCCTCTTTGGGGTAACCCTCCGGTGTGAGAATAAGAGATTGTAGGAGAAGATAATAATCTGAGAGTAAGGAATTGGAATGTATTTTCTAGCTTGTATTCTTTAATATTGCTTAATATTGCGTAATATATCGTAATAGGGCATACCTCTCCTTGTGGAGTTGATGTGGTATTTATAGTGCTAGGGTTTCCAATGATTGGGCTCAGACCCAATTAGGGCCTTTTTGGCCTCCTCCTATTGCTTTGCGCCACGTGTCCTTGGGACACCTGGTGCTTTTTCATTGATTATTCTCTTACCCAGGTATTTTACCTGACCCATGTGCAATCACGTGGTAGCACATGGGTTTTGCTGAGTTGTCCACCTTTCATTGGCAGCTGTCAACATCAGCATATTCTTATTCCTTAAAAAGATACCTTCTGGAAGGTTGTCTGACGTGCACAATCAAGGTTGTCCTTATCCTGATTTGGATAAGGACGAGGTTGATTATGTGCATGTGTGATATGCGCCTATCCTGAGGATGCGCGAGGTCTTCTCTTTATTCTCACGCGCTGATGTTTCATGCGCAGATGTGATATGCACAAGCATGTGATATGCGCCACGCGCGGATGCGCCACGCGCAGATGTGATATGCGTCACGCGCGGATGTGTCACGCGCAGATGTGATATGCGTGAGCATATATGGTGCGTGAGCATATGTGATGCGTGAGCATATGTGATGCCTGAGCATATGTGATGCATGAGCATATGTGATGCCTGAGCATGTGATGCATGAGCATATGTGATATGCGCCATGCGCATAGGTTTTGGCTTTGTGCCTTCATAATATCTTGATTTCAAGCCTCTTGTCTATATCTTGTGGGTTGACCCGCCTCGCTCGGTGTTGAGGCGGGTACATACCTCTTCAATCATATTTCTTGATTATGCTACTTCTTGGTGTTTATGTTTTAAGTATTAGAATATCAGTTACCTTATCTTACAGAACATTTTCAGACAATAGCTAAAAAGTTACATTCCGTCATTCCCTAGCCCTTACTCCCTTGGTATATATTACAAATTTGACCACTAAAAGAATTTGTGTGAACAGGCTAACAGTCATATTTTCCAATTGTGCAAACCAATACACATATCATTTTCATAACCTGGTTGTGCATTATTTATTTGACTACGTACATTTGACAAACATATCCACCACCAAAGTATGTCCAACTAATAAAGTTTCACCCTCCTCAGACCCTACCATAGCATTGTTATTGGTGGGATTTACTGAGTACGATGATGATGATGATGATGATGATGATGATCCACCACCAAAGTATGTCCAACTAATAAAGTTTCACTGTGAGATAACCAATATCAACAGAAATGATCAACTCTTAAATCAAAACATGCTCCAATTTTAGTCATTGATCCAGATTTTGGGAAGAAAATATTGTGACTCATATAGTGAAAAATTATCATGGAATAAAATTCAACGTTCTCAGATTTTAAGTCAACCTTGATAGCCAATTGTGCCCGAGCCGTTATGAAGAACCGAACCATACACACATTACCAACCCGGTTTCTATTCAAAATTTGTAATAATTATTCAATCTGTATCTAACAACTATCGTATCCCACCTTTTATCAAACTAGTCTCAACAATGACATATTGTCTCTAAGATTTCCAAAGTGGTTCAAGCATATCAAAATCCTTATGAAACTGAAACTTTTCAACAGAGATTGGACCATAAAATACACCTAAATCTGTGTTGTGCAATTCAGCCTCAAAAGCGAACGGGAACCAATAATGACAATAGTAGACCTATCAATTTGTGCTAAGGAGCAATGAAAACACCAATGTTATGTACCCTTTATGAACTAAACAATCAACACTAGAAATTTAGGAAACAAGTAATTTGATTAGAGGAATGATAATAGAAACTTGTTACAATTAGATAAATTATCACCGATTATTAATCAAGATGGAGATGAAGATTTTTGAGAAGAACTTGATATGCAAATCTAGACATTCATATACAGATTCATTCATACCATAAACTCTATTCTACCATTCCTTATAACCTGTTATGGTACCTGGCAGTGTTGCAAAACTCCCGATTAGGCGCCGATTAATCGCTAGTCCCCGCTTCACTGATTAATTTTGGGCTAGTCAGCCAATTAATCGATCAATGGTTAAATTTGGCCAAAATCAAGATTAATCTAGCTTTATCGGCTTCTTTTGATGAGGTTATGGTCAAAATCGGCGGCTTCCAGCGAGATTCTGGCCAAAATCAACTCCTGTGAGATTCGAGCTATCAGCGGTTTCCAACGAGATTCCAGTTAATTTCTGGTCAAAATGTGTTTGTGTGTGTGTATAAAACTAAAAATTACATATAAAAATGTATGCGTGTATATATAAAACTAAAAACTATACATTATATTCCGATCCGATTAATCCTGGTTAATCTCGATTAATCATGATTAACCGCTAGTTCCCACCCCCACCACTCGACTAGCGACTAGCGATTTTTACAACACTGGTACTTGGTAATCCTACATAATTTGTTGTCCCTTACGAACTCTTGAATTGGGTTGCCTAGTTGGATCCATTGGTGTCATATATGTTAATTGGGCTCGAACTCATAATGTTCATAGCATTTCTATCTATTATTACATGTTAATATTTTTAACGGCTAAAATTACCCTCTAATTATACTTCTAAATCTACATTATTGTCCATAGCAGGATTCAAACTCTCGACATTGAAGGACACTATTTGCACACCTTGATATAGACAACATACTCTATATAGTATAGTATATATGTTACTGATTTGTGAATTTCTCTGTATTACAATCTTTTGAAGTTACTATAAGTAACTATTAATAGTTTTTCATCAGCTTTTAAAATAAGGGGAATAAATGTCTTTTCTAACTTTAATTTTAAAGTAGGACAAAATGTTGTATCATTATGAAATAAAAATGAAAATACATGACACTTTAATTCAAGAGTACGTTTAAAGTTGGGTTGCACTAACTATGGTGTTGATGACGAAAACTACAAGTCACTTTTATAAGGTTAACTATTTGCGTTGATGTTATTTTCTGGGATAAATTCTGAAAATAGTCCAAAATAAAAGAGAGATTCTAAAAATAGTCCAAAAAATTTTCATATTCCATAAATAGTCTAAGTAATTCTATCGCCACCGATAGGTTTGAAAAAATTTTAAAAAAATCCGATGGTTTTCACCATCCAATAAGAAGTTGACAAGTGTCCCACTACCCACCTACCCAAATCATTTTCTCCTCAAATTTATCTATCAAGATGGTGTTCCTATGAATACAATCTCCTCTCAAAAGTCAAAACCATCTCCCCAGCCTCCTTTCCCCACAAACATGTCCGCCGCCGGTGGCAGCGGTTTCCGGCGACTTCTCCGTGGTATACATTTCACAATCTTCACAATATCTGTGGTATACCCTGCATTTCACAATCTCCACCAAGTGGGTCAGTCTTGTCATACCCGAAATGGATCCGGGTATTGACCCGGATAAAGAATTTGATGATAAAGATATGTTTTGGAGGGAAATCAAGTCACCAAATAAGCCGATTTGATGATAAATTAAGGATCTTTAAGCTTTACAAGAGTGTTAGTGAAGTGGGTATGGTTCCGTTAAGCTTATTATTGGATAAATCCATGTGGGTGAGTTTTGGGTTCCAGTGTTTTGGGATGAAGCCAGTGAGGTTGGTGTTGGAGAGGGACCCATATTGTCTAAGTTTTTCATATCGGAGGTGATGACGTGGACGCCGGAGGATTTGATGTAGTCGCCGGAGATGGTGAGTGCAGTGAGGTTGGTGAAGCGGCTGAGGAAGACTTCGGTGAGGTGTTGGAGGGAGTTGGTGGAGGAGAAGGTTTTGAGGTGGGTGGTGAGGAAGACTCCGGTGAGGTGTTGGAGGGAGTTGGCGGAGAAGTCGCCGGAAACCGCCGCCACCGGCGGCGGATATGTTTGAGGTGAAAGGAGGCTGGGGAGATGGTTTTGACTTTTGAGAGGAGTTTGTTTTCATAGGAACGCCATCTGCATAGATAAGTTTGGGGGAAAATGATTTGGGTTGGTGGATAGTGTGACACTTGGCAGTTTCTTATTGAATGGCGAAAACCATCTGATTTTTTTTATTTTTTTTCAAATGTATCGACGCCGATAGAATTACTTGGACTATTTATGAAATATGAAAATTTCTTAAACTATTTTCAGAACCCCTCTCCTAATTTGGACTATTTTCAGAATTTCCCCTATTTTCTATGACAACGTCCAATCGAGTACTTTGATAATTATGTTGATATAACTTTGTTTTATGCATAACGTGTTGAAATGTACGCCATTGTTTTTGTAACTTTTTTAAACATGAACTTATAAATGTTGCTTTCATTTGACTTTTGAAAATGTGGCACGCCTAGAATATTATAGACTGTTAAAACATATTATAATGATAAGTCCGGTTTCATACTTTAATAAGCTTAAGCCTTAAACTCAACTCTAAATTAGAGGTTAACTGATTTTTATATTTTGTTGGTGTGTTAGTTTATTTAACCGCTTTACTTTTTTTTATTAGTAATGCATAGATTATTTGCAATGCCGTTTCATGGGTAAGGTAAATGAGGTCATGGCTTTAGGCCTTCACTTTTAGATGACCTTCATTTTAAATAAGAGTTATGTATTATAAGATTTTGAAAGTAGAGTTCTTTTAGAATTGATAACTAATTGATGGGCCACAAGCTAAGAAGCAATGCTTCATGATGTTCTGAAAGCGGTCTATAAAAACCTAACCTAACCTAGACACTCTAGTTTTAAATTTATAAATCTAGACTATCTTAATACTAGACCACTAGACATGTAAGTGTACCTATCAACTGTAGTAAAGCCTAATGAAGTCCAGATATCGAACCCAAAGGACACTAGTGACACCTAAAACTAGACTCTGACTTAAAACTTAATTAAATAGATTTAGTTGATTTTTGTGTTTTTTTATTTATTAACTATAAACTAAAGAATACTTAAATTAAAACTGACACTAGACACTGACACTGACAAATTTCAACTCTATGACCTAGACGAACTCAAAGATGGGAGAAACACTAACTAAGTTTGGAATCCTACTTATGAATCTTGGATCTCTCTCGGCTATGGAAACTACGACGGAACCAGGATCTTAAAATACGGCACCCATGGACAACCTAGTGGATCCCTGATCATTCTCCGGGTGTCACCTAAAAGGAAACCTAGGGGCGTGTAAACTTACCGGTTGGTCGGATTACCTGTCAGTCTCTCCTACAATACTAAAGTACCCTAAAAGATAGATTACCTGTCAGTCTCATTATCTCAATACACCCTAAAGTGCAAGGGGTAACCTAAGAACAATCGATAAGACACGGAATTACAATGAAACTAGGGAAATCTAGGAAACCTCATGAGCGTTCTAGCCTAAATGCCTAATCCCAAGGACAATCCGACTATCTATTACCTCTCAGTCTCTAGATAGGTAGAATATAAAATCTTAATAAATCACCAACCAATGTTCCTATAGATTACTACGTTTAGTAAAACCATAAATTAATCATAAACACACAGTAAGCGACCTAAATATGCGTCTAAAACTGAAAGACTTTCAACAAGACACATACGGAACAAAGATCAATAATAAATCAAAATTATATATGCAAACACATCAAATCAATTATAAAAAGATTTTTTACTTTAATATTAATCCAACAATAAAAACCAAAAACCAAGAAAAATCCGCAAGTCACAAAGTAATCATCAAAAACCTAGGTAGCTAGGGGGTTTAGCTAACACTCATACTCAAGAGTAAAACATAATAATTAGGTTCAAAAATTGAATTCATAATGAAAATAATAAATTCAAATCGAGAAAATAGTGTTATGAACGAGTAGGCCTTGAGCCCCAACACGTGCTTCACTCTTCTTTTTCTTCTTGCGGTTCAACTGGGGCGGCCCCAAAACCAGTCGTGACCCCTGTTGATTTGCTGCTGTTCAACAAAGTCTGCCGTTTTTTAATAATTGTATCACCACCACAATATAAAACCTCAACGTAGGTTTTTTTTCCAATTTCTGTAATGGGCTTGACTTCTTTTATTAAAAGGTCTTATCTTCTTTGTTTTCTTTATTTTTCTTTTCTGTGGGCCACATGCCCAATTAAAAATCCCTCGTTCCAATTCCAACAATTTTCCTTTTTGATGACTCACGTGAACCTGCTTCAAAATAGCCCATTATTTTGTTGTCTTTTGATGTTACTGTGCACAACAAGCATACATTCCAACCTATGGTGTCATTTTAATTCCAAATCAAAAGATCTTATTTAAAGTCATAGTTGGATATTGACTTGTTCATCTCAAACTTAATATAACGCTCCTTTTTAGCTTTTTATATTTTAACTTATAAAATTTAATTATGAACCAATTAGACGAATTTTTTTAGTAAAAACAACTCTAAACTTACTCAAATGTATAGGAAATACTTATAATATATATATATATATATATATGGTAAGGATCCTAAGAGAACCATTGGTAAATTGAGAACTTTGAGAACTATTTTGGACCACTAAAAAAACTCTCTAAAAAAATATTAAAAAAATTATGAAACAAACAAAACCGAAAATTTTTAAAAAGTAAAAAAACCAAAATTCTTATATTTCATTCCGGTTTCATTAAAAAAAATTTCTTTTTAATTCGTATTATACCTATACACATATGTATACTTTCATTTAATCTCTAGTTACGTAATATACACATATGTACATTATCATTTACCTTAAATTATACATATGTGTATAGGAAAAAAAACATGTGTGTATATATTATACATATATGTATAATAAAAAAAATCAATTTTTTTTCTTTTTAATTCGTATTATACCTATACACATATGTATACTGTCATTTAATCTCTAGTTATGTAATGTACACATATATACATTATCATTTACCTTAAATTATACATATGTGTATAGGAAAAAAACATGTGTGTACATATATGTACATATTATACATATATGTATATGTATAATTTAGCTAAACTGATAATTTTTTTTTTAGAAACCGGGATGATAAATAAGAACTTTAATTTTTTTACTTTTTTTATTTTTGTGTTTTTTTGTAGTCCAAAATGGTTCTCATAGTTCTCAATTCCCAAAAAGTTCTCACATGATCCTAATATATATATATATATATATAATTTAGCCCATATCACTTCATATCCATTATTTGTGCATATCATCCATATTCTATAGTACTTGTATACTCTCTAGTGCTATACGCATAAAGAAAAGAAAAAGATAAGAAAAATGCCTCAACATTTTAGTTAGCTTTAAGTCTCCGAGTGTGTTGAGCCGACCTTATTTGATAAGATCGAGAAGTAGAGGATTGTAAAATTCGTTACTTTTCAAACCCGAAAACCAGACCCATTTCAAATTTTTGGTTTTTGTTATATGTATATATCATGTTCGTTTCATGTATTTATGTGACTTTCGTTAATTGTTTATTTGTAATTGTATTGGTATTCCTTAAACCAGCCCGGTTTATCGTTTTAACGTATTTTTGTTCATCGTTTAATATTAGTATAATATTCTCGATGATTCACGGTTATCGTTTGTTCGTTTTCTATGCATTTTTGTGACACCCGGTAATCTCCCAACCCTATAAACTAAGTAATCAACCTAATAATTAGGTGATTGTGAATATTATGCGCGCTAAATTAGAATCAGCGCGGGCACGTTATGTGCGCCCTTCGCGAGCGCGCTATGTTAGAATCAGCGCGGGCACGTATGTGCGCCCTGCGCGAGCGCGCTATGTTAGAATCAGCGCGGGCACGTATGTGCGCCCTGCGCGAGCGCGCTATGTTAGAATCAGCGCGGGCAATTGTTATGTACGCCCTGCGCGAGCGCGCGATGTAAGAACCAGCGTGGGCATATGTTATGTGCGCCATGCGCGAATGTTTTGGCTTTATGTTTTCATGTAACTTAACTTTATGTTGTCTGATGGGTTGACCGTCCCGCATGATGCTAAGGCGGGTGCATCCTAAATCGTTTATGCGCGTGCGGAAGGAGAACTAACCTCCCCGCATGGCGGGAACATTGAGAGTTAGTTTGTCTGAAGCTCCAAGATGGAATTGACTTCAACATAACTGATCACTATGTTGAAATACCAAGACCACCTGGAGAATCTACAAATGAAACTCAATGTCCCTGACTGCGAGAAGGTTACGTACCTACCCGCAGCAAAGAAATGTCCTTCACGCAGAAAGCTATGCGCACAAAGCTATACGCGCAGAACACTTAGCCTAATCTCCAGATATAAGGGGATTATTCCCGCCCAAAAAGGAAACAGTTGCGTGTTTCAGAGATTCCTACTTTTTAACTGTACACTGACAAAAGCACCTGAAAAAACATACTGTAACATGAAAAGTCAACTGTCAGCCACCCTACTCTCACCAACCACAGACCTGCATGTCCTGTCCAAATCAAATCAGAATCTTTTATCCACTCCTCCACTTTTAAATAAATAATAATAATTTCCATACTTTATCATCATTACACCTAGATATGAAAAGATTACAACCCCCTAAAGCAAGGGATTGTGTTCCCTAAATCTTGCCTATAAATATGTAACCCAAATTATCACCCAAACACACTTCAAACTTCTCTCTTAAAACTGCAAATTGCACTAATCATCGTCCAAGCATCCGTTTGATTTTCAATTCCGTTCCTGTTACTAGGTAAGCCGAGATTATAACCCTGAGATTTACTTTCTAACCCTTATATTCTCCTATTTCTTAATCTTAATATATATACTTGTTATTTAATCATATTCTAGACCTTCAATTCCGAGGCCAACACCAAGAAAACCCGAATCTCGATTAATCCCTTAACAAGAACCACAGGTGAGTCTCACAGCCCCTATTTTCACTGTTTTCACTATTTTTAAACTGTTTTCGGGGCGAGGGACACGTACTGAAATAATGTTTTATCATGGTATACTTACAAGCTATGCAAGCGATTATGTGTTTAAATTATGTTTTATGATGAGCAATGCAAGCGGTTATCTATGGTTTTCGATGTTAGTGCACCAGATTCGAGTAAGTGATCACTTTACCATTGGAACTCTAAGGGTATGGACTGCTGGTTTGATCCGCCCACTCGTAGGGGTCGCACCTCTTACACAGACGAGTGCCTAGCATGTCACGGGGCAGTACTATGGGTTTGAGCCCGCTCGTAGAGGTCGCTCCTCATACGCAGGCGAGCGCCTTGTTTTCCGGCACAACGTCCGCGCGCAACCCGCGGGACGGTATTATTCGCTCGTAGTGGCAGCGCCACTTACACAGACGAGCACGGTTCTCAGAAACGTCCGCGCGTAACCCGCGGGACGGTATTATTCGCTCGTAGTGGCAGCGCCACTTACACAGACGAGCACGGTTCTCAGAAACGTCCGCGCGTAACCCGCGGGACGGTATTTTTCGCTCGTAGTGGCAGCGCCACTTACACAGACGAGCACGGTTCTCAGAAATGTTCGCGCGTAACCCGCGGGACGGATTTATCAAAGGAAACATTATCAGAACTATGTTTTACCAAGCATGTGTTTCAATGATGCTATCAGAATTATGTTTTAGAATGATTTTTATCAAGACTATGATGCAATACGATTTATCAAGTTACTAAAACTTGTGAACTCACTCAGTTTATACTGATTCAAATGTTTTACGTGTCTTTCAGGAGATAACTAGGTAGCGCCTGGAGTCACACCTAGAGCACCTCACGCTGAACATCTAAAACTAGCTTTTTGGAAGATTTTAGTTCTATCCCTTCGATGCGCGCGGTTGTTCCCGCCACGCAAAGGGGATATGGCGTGGAAATCTTCAACAGTTTTTATACTTGGATGTTTTTATGTAATCTTTAAACAATGTAATGTATTTGTATTAAACATTTCATGCGCAATGAAAATCTTACTTTGAATGTTTGCAATGGCCCGTGCTTAATTATCAATCCCCACTCGCGCGCGCCCGGCTGTTTCCGCCGTTCAGGGCCGGGTGTGACAGATTGGTATCAGAGCACTGGTTATAGCGAACTAGGAAAAGAAGTTTTAACCTAGACTATAACCGTCGGGGAATCGCATGAAGTATTTTTCAAGGAAAATATTTTCAAAAGAAAAACCACACACACTTAGGAACACGGGTCACACAATGTCTAGTGAACAATAAGGATAAAAACACTATGTGCTCATGGTACATGCGCTAAGTTTGTTATATTTTCTTTTTTTTAAGAACAAGAATGCCTCCAACCAGAGCCAAGGGAATTACCATGACACCCGAGGAACTCGCGGAAATAATCGCGCAGGCGATCGCGACACATGAGGCCAGCAAGGCCGAATCTAGTCAGGGTCGTCAGAACGAGACCCCAGAACCCGAATCAGGAGCCTTGGACAAAGGGTGCTCCTATAAGACATTTATGGCCTGTAGGCCTTGGCCATTCAAGGGCACAGAAGGGGCCATTGGGCTCTACAACTGGATTGACAAGATGGAGACAGTTCTCTCCATTAGCAGATGTAGTGAGAACCAGAAGGTCCTTTACGCGACCTGCATGTTCCAAGAAGCAGCTTCGTCTTGGTGGAAGCTTCAAGTGAAGACTTTGGGGCGAGAAGTTGCTCTTCACAAGACCTGGGAGGAACTGAAGGAAATGTTGATGAGAAAGTTCTGCTCTCGCGCAGAAATTCAGAGTCTGCAACAGGAATTCTGGAACCACACCATGATAGGAACGGATATCGACGCCTACAACAACCGGTTCAACGAGCTTTGCCAGTTGGTGCCAGACATGGCAAACACGGAGGAAAAGAAGATCGAGAGGTATATCTTTGGGTTACCTCCTGTTGTTAGGGTTCCGCTCAACGCCGCAGCGCCCCCAACCTTTGATGAGGCGGTAGCGCGGGCCATCACCCTTACAAGGGATACGGTCCGTGTGGGTATGTTGACTACGCGCGGAAACGAGCAGCGAACCTCTGACTCCAAGAGGAAATGGAACTCTCACCACCGAGGGTCCGACTCCAAGCAGCCACCATTCAAGAAGCAGGAAAGCGCAAGGGTTTACGCGATCCAAGCCGCGGAGCCATCAAAGAAAGGATACAGCGGGCCTTACCCATGGTGCAACAAATGCAAGTTTCACCATGAGGGTGAATGCGCGAGCGTCATGTGCGCCAAATGTAACAGGCCAGGGCACAAGACGGTGAATTGCCGTGCTAAGGAAGCTGGAGCCAGTGACAACTGCTACGCATGCGGGAAACCAGGACATTTCAGTCGGGATTGCCCACAAAAAGGAAACCAAGCTCGCGGGAGAGCTTTTGTGATCGGCGCAGGCGAAGCAAAAGAAGAGCCGAATGTGGTAACCGGTACGTTTTTACTTAACGGCCATTTTGCATCGGTCTTATTTGATACTGGCGCTGACCTAAGTTTTATATCCGCTGAGTTTAAAGACTCCCTAGGCTTAGCAACCAGTAGGCTAGACACACCTTATACTATAGAACTAGCCAATGGTAGGCAGTTATGCGCGAACGAAAGAACTGAACAATGTGTAATAGTCATGGGAGGTCACGGATTCAATATTAACTTGTTGACAATAGACTTGGGAAGTTTTGACATTGTGGTAGGAATGGATTGGTTAGTCGAGAACCACGCGGAGGTTATTTGCCATGAGAAGCAGGTTCGGATCCCACTGTTGAACGAAGAAACCTTGGTGATTCAAGGGGAAAGAAGGGGAGTTGCGACGAAACTGATTTCGTGCCTGAAGGCGCGCAAGTGCCTAAGGAAAGGGTGCTACGCCTTCCTGGCGCATGTAGTAGAAAAGGAAGGAGATGAGCG
Source organism: Bidens hawaiensis (assembly GCF_021521415.1). NCBI lineage: Eukaryota > Viridiplantae > Streptophyta > Magnoliopsida > Asterales > Asteraceae > Bidens > Bidens hawaiensis. The sequence goes on from NW_027491079.1 coordinate 1,462,459, forward strand.
AAAAATTGAAAACTTACCAGTAGTGCGCGAATTTCCAGAAGTTTTTCCTGAAGATTTGCCCGGATTACCGCCGCCACGACAAGTCGAATTTCGTATTGATTTAGTCCCAGGAGCTGCGCCAGTAGCTCGAGCGCCTTATCGATTAGCTCCATCTGAGATGCAAGAGCTATCCAATCAGCTACAGGAACTATTGGATAAGGGTTTCATACGCCCAAGCTTCTCACCTTGGGGAGCTCCAGTACTGTTTGTAAAGAAGAAGGATGGTTCCTTCCGGATGTGTATTGACTACCGGGAGCTGAACAAGCTGACAGTCAAGAATCGGTACCCCTTACCGAGGATTGACGACTTATTTGACCAGTTGCAGGGATCCAGTTATTATTCGAAGATAGATCTACGGTCAGGATACCACCAACTTAGGGTCCATGAGGAAGATGTGCCGAAAACAGCCTTCCGAACTAGATACGGCCATTATGAGTTCTTAGTGATGCCTTTCGGGCTAACTAATGCGCCAGCTGTATTCATGGATCTGATGAACCGCGTGTGCAAACCATACTTGGATAAGTTTGTGATTGTATTTATAGATGACATTCTGATTTACTCTCGGACCAAGGCCGAGCATGAGCAACACCTGAGATTGATTTTGGAATTGTTGAGGAAAGAAAAGTTGTATGCGAAGTTTTCCAAGTGTGAGTTTTGGCTTAGAGAGGTTCACTTTCTCGGTCACGTTGTAAACGAGAAAGGAATACACGTTGATCCTTCCAAAGTCAAGGCCATCGAAAACTGGGAAGCGCCAAAAACCCCAACTGAGGTGAGGCAATTCCTAGGACTAGCTGGCTACTATCGACGCTTCATTGAGAACTTCTCCAAGATAGCTCTACCTCTGACCGCGCTAACTCAGAAAGACAAGAAGTTTGTTTGGGGCGAAAATCAGGAAGCGGCATTTCAAATGTTGAAACAGAAGTTATGTAGTGCGCCAATTTTGTCTCTGCCCGAGGGGACGGATGACATCGTCGTTTACTGCGACGCTTCACATCAGGGACTCGGATGTGTCCTTATGCAGCGAGACAAAGTCATAGCGTATGCCTCGCGCCAACTCAAGGCCAATGAAAAGAACTACACAACGCATGATCTGGAACTTGGAGCGGTTGTCTTCGCGTTAAAGATTTGGCGCCATTACCTCTATGGTACAAAGTGTATAATCTTTACGGATCACAAGAGCCTTCAACATATATTTGATCAAAAGGATTTAAACATGAGGCAACGAAGATGGGTGGAGTTGTTGAATGATTATGATTGTGAAATTAAGTACCACCCTGGAAAGGCGAACGTGGTAGCAGACGCGCTAAGTAGGAAGGAGCGAATAAAAACGCTACGAGTCAAGGCTCTAAGGTTGACCATTCGCACAGATCTCTCTACCCGCATCAGAGACGCTCAGCAAAAAGCCTTGAAACCAGAGTTTGTCAAAAACGAATCCCTTGGGGGTATGATTAAGAATTTGGAGATCAAAGAAAACGACACTCGATATTTTGCTAACCGCATATGGGTCCCTCTCAAGGGAGGATTGCGCGAGCAAGTATTAAACGAAGCTCACAAGACGCGGTATTCCGTACATCCTGGCGCAGACAAGATGTACCAAGATGTTAAAGTGCTGTATTGGTGGCCCAACCTTAAGGGCAATATCGCGACGTATGTCAGTAAGTGCCTGACGTGTTCGAAGGTAAAGGCTGAATACCAGAAGCCGTCGGGGTTACTTCAGCAGCCAGAAATTCCCATGTGGAAGTGGGAACAAATCTCTATGGACTTCATCACCAAACTGCCAAGGACACCTGGGGGTTACGACACGATCTGGGTTATTGTAGATCGGCTAACTAAGTCAGCGCACTTCCTGCCGATCAAGGAAACCGATAAGATGGAAAAGTTAGCCCGATTGTATATTCGAGAAGTAGTTTCAAAACATGGAGTCCCAGTGTCCATCATTTCTGATAGAGATAGTCGGTTCACCTCAAGGTTTTGGAGATCGTTACAAGGGGCTTTAGGTACTCGTCTTGACATGAGTACGGCATATCATCCCCAAACGGATGGACAAAGCGAGCGAACAATCCAGACATTGGAAGATATGCTGCGCGCGTGCGCAATCGATTTCGGAGGTAGCTGGGATACTCATCTCCCATTGGTTGAATTTTCTTACAACAACAGTTATCACACAAGCCTCAAGGCTGCGCCGTTTGAAGCTTTGTATGGGCGCAAGTGTAGATCCCCACTGTGCTGGGCTGAAGTGGGTGACAAGCAAATGACTGGTCCAGAATTGATCCAAGAAACAACAGACAAGATTTTTCAGATACGGGATCGCCTTAAGACAGCGCGCGACAGACAGAAGAGCTACGCAGATGTGCGAAGGAAACCGTTGGAGTTTCAAGTAGGGGATAGAATACTTTTGAAAGTCTCTCCATGGAAAGGAGTCCCCCGTTTCGGCAAGCGAGGAAAGTTGAATCCGCGCTACATTGGACCATTCGAGATCCTGGAAAGGATCGGTTCGGTTGCTTATAAACTCCGTTTACCCGCCGAACTCAGTGGAGTTCATGATACGTTTCATGTGTCCAACCTCAAAAAGTGTTTATCTGACGAAACGTTGATTTTACCATTGGAAGAGATTCACATCGACAAACAACTGCACATCGTAGAAGAACCTATAGCAGTAACCGATTGGAAAGAACAAAAGTTACGCAGAAGCAGAATCAAGTTAGTAAAGGTTCAATGGAACTCAAGGCGTGGGCCTGAATTCACTTGGGAAAGAGAAGATCAAATACGCAAGAAATACCCACACCTCTTTCAGAGCATGGCTTCTGCCAGCGACGTCTCCTAAATTTCGGGACGAAATTCTCTTAACAGGGGGAAAATGTGACACCCGGTAATCTCCCAACCCTATAAACTAAGTAATCAACCTAATAATTAGGTGATTGTGAATATTATGCGCGCTAAATTAGAATCAGCGCGGGCACGTTATGTGCGCCCTGCGCGAGCGCGCTATGTTAGAATCAGCGCGGGCACGTATGTGCGCCCTGCGCGAGCGCGCTATGTTAGAATCAGCGCGGGCACGTTATGTGCGCCCTGCGCGAGCGCGCTATGTTAGAATCAGCGCGGGCAATTGTTATGTACGCCCTGCGCGAGCGCGCGATGTAAGAACCAGCGTGGGCATATGTTATGTGCGCCATGCGCGAATGTTTTGGCTTTATGTTTTCATGTAACTTAACTTTATGTTGTCTGATGGGTTGACCGTCCCGCATGATGTTAAGGCGGGTGCATCCTAAATCGTTTATGCGCGTGCGGAAGGAGAACTAACCTCCCCGCATGGCGGGAACATTGAGAGTTAGTTTGTCTGAAGCTCCAAGATGGAATTGACTTCAACATAACTGATCACTATGTTGAAATACCAAGACCACCTGGAGAATCTACAAATGAAACTCAATGTCCCTGACTGCGAGAAGGTTACGTACCTACCCGCAGCAAAGAAATGTCCTTCACGCAGAAAGCTATGCGCACAAAGCTATACGCGCAGAACACTTAGCCTAATCTCCAGATATAAGGGGATTATTCCCGCCCAAAAAGGAAACAGTTGCGTGTTTCAGAGATTCCTACTTTTTAACTGTACACTGACAAAAGCACCTGAAAAAGCATACTGTAACATGAAAAGTCAACTGTCAGCCACCCTACTCTCACCAACCACAGACCTGCATGTCCTGTCCAAATCAAATCAGAATCTTTTATCCACTCCTCCACTTTTAAATAAATAATAATAATTTCCATACTTTATCATCATTACACCTAGATATGAAAAGATTACAACCCCCTAAAGCAAGGGATTGTGTTCCCTAAATCTTGCCTATAAATATGTAACCCAAATTATCACCCAAACACACTTCAAACTTCTCTCTTAAAACTGCAAATTGCACTAATCATCGTCCAAGCATCCGTTTGATTTTCAATTCCGTTCCTGTTACTAGGTAAGCCGAGATTATAACCCTGAGATTTACTTTCTAACCCTTATATTCTCCTATTTCTTAATCTTAATATATATACTTGTTATTTAATCATATTCTAGACCTTCAATTCCGAGGCCAACACCAAGAAAACCCGAATCTCGATTAATCCCTTAACAAGAACCACAGGTGAGTCTCACAGCCCCTATTTTCACTGTTTTCACTATTTTTAAACTGTTTTCGGGGCGAGGGACACGTACTGAAATAATGTTTTATCATGGTATACTTACAAGCTATGCAAGCGATTATGTGTTTAAATTATGTTTTATGATGAGCAATGCAAGCGGTTATCTATGGTTTTCGATGTTAGTGCACCAGATTCGAGTAAGTGATCACTTTACCATTGGAACTCTAAGGGTATGGACTGCTGGTTTGATCCGCCCACTCGTAGGGGTCGCACCTCTTACACAGACGAGTGCCTAGCATGTCACGGGGCAGTACTATGGGTTTGAGCCCGCTCGTAGAGGTCGCTCCTCATACGCAGGCGAGCGCCTTGTTTTCCGGCACAACGTCCGCGCGCAACCCGCGGGACGGTATTATTCGCTCGTAGTGGCAGCGCCACTTACACAGACGAGCACGGTTCTCAGAAACGTCCGCGCGTAACCCGCGGGACGGTATTATTCGCTCGTAGTGGCAGCGCCACTTACACAGACGGGCACGGTTCTCAGAAACGTCCGCGCGTAACCCGCGGGACGGTATTATTCGCTCGTAGTGGCAGCGCCACTTACACAGACGAGCACGGTTCTCAGAAATGTTCGCGCGTAACCCGTGGGACGGATTTATCAAAGGAAACATTATCAGAACTATGTTTTACCAAGCATGTGTTTCAATGATGCTATCAGAATTATGTTTTAGAATGATTTTTATCAAGACTATGATGCAATACGATTTATCAAGTTACTAAAACTTGTGAACTCACTCAGTTTATACTGATTCAAATGTTTTACGTGTCTTTCAGGAGATAACTAGGTAGCGCCTGGAGTCACACCTAGAGCACCTCACGCTGAACATCTAAAACTAGCTTTTTGGAAGATTTTAGTTCTATCCCTTCGATGCGCGCGGTTGTTCCCGCCACGCAAAGGGGATATGGCGTGGAAATCTTCAACAGTTTTTATACTTGGATGTTTTTATGTAATCTTTAAACAATGTAATGTATTTGTATTAAACATTTCATGCGCAATGAAAATCTTACTTTGAATGTTTGCAATGGCCCGTGCTTAATTATCAATCCCCACTCGCGCGCGCCCGGCTGTTTCCGCCATTCAGGGCCGGGTGTGACAATTTTGTTCAATTATCGATACTCCAAGATTTAAAGTTTTTATTTTAAACAATCTTCAACCAATGCGGGTATAATATAAAAAATATCCAAATACATTAGCTATCAATCTATTTTTATTGCAAATCAAAGTCCAAGGGCTGAAATAAAAATAAAGTTCTAAATTCCTGAGTTAAAGAAACTTGAAACATGGAGGGGCTAATGTGTAAATGTAATTTAAATTATATATTAAATAAATAAACCCCAACCCAGCCCCTACCCCCCCCCCCCCCCCTCTTCCCCCATCGCCTTTCCGATCCAGCTTTCCGGCCGTCATATAAACCCTGAAAACAAGCTTGTCAATCCAATTACCGCTCATAAAATACTTAGACTATAATTAAAAACGCAATATTGATTACTAAACGTATTACGATCCAATTGCAACTATAAATATGATTCTAATCTTCGTCTAAACCCGTTCATATATCATTTTAATCAGAAATACACTCTATAATACGTAATTAATCTTTCAAGTTTGTTTTCCGGCGAATCACCATTCACCATCATTCCATCACCAATCCGGGTAATTTTTTTTATGGATTCTGTTAGTTTTGTAGTGTCTATTAAAGCCCCTAACGTAATTCTAATAAACATGGAACCAATTAACGGAATTGAAATCTAGGTTTTGTTAAGGAAGAAGACGAAGCTGTACTAATAGATATTTGTTTCTGTTTTCATTTAATCTTCAAACAATCAAGTTAGCTCAACTGGTTAGGACATAAGTGTAATGCAAACTAGACCCAGGTTCGAACTCGGGTCAGTGCACAATATTGATTTTTTTAAAATCATTTATATTAATTATTATAAACCATATATATTTATAAATCATTTTAAATCAATAAAAATTAGTATTAATCAAATAAAAATCATTTTTGTCACATAAAAATTATTACAAATTAATTTTACCAAAGTTCATCCAAAAACCCAAGTTTTCATATTCGTAATGTTTCGAAAGAACCCGTTAATATAATATTATATTATTGTTATTATTGCATTTCGTTAATATTTATAATACACTAACGTAATCGTTTTCGAGATAAATTTGACCGATAAAATTGTATTCTATAAATATTAAAATTCCCTTATTAATAGCAGATTAAATGATATTTAAATAATATATTTCGTTAAATCATTAAAATTAGTTTATTTTATGATTTGTTAGCTTTAACTCGTCAACTTTAACTTGTTAATTTTAATTCGTTCGTTAAATTTTAATTCGTTAGTTTTAATTCGTTAAACTTTGATTCAGTAATGTTAATTCGTTCAACTATAATTCATTAAACCTTAATCCGTTAGCTTTAATCCATTAACACAATTATTGTTCGAGATAAAAATGTGTGCCTTATAAATACCTTAAGTCTCATAATAGCGTTAGTTATAATATTAAAATATTTCATTAAAATTCCTTTAAAAGTTTAAATATAATATTATAATATAAGAAGCCATAAAATGCTAATAAAATGTATTAAAATGAAGCCTAATACCTAAAACCAAATTATTTAACTTCTTCAATGCCACTGGTTAGATTTGTTTTTGTTTTAATTATAGTTCGAGAAGTTCAATTGTTTCGGGTTCTTTAACGCACTTTCGATTGCTACGGTTCGTTATCGTGCTTTCGGCTTTTATTGCATGTTTATCTTCGATTTCTATGTGAGTTTTTCATAACCCCATTTTAACATTTTATAATATTTTGGGGTGTAGCATGTCACAAGTTTTCTTTCGTTAGTTGTGCGCTTGTTTACAAACCGATTCGCCATTATCGTACATGTTAATATTATTCGTGCATAATGTTTATGATTATACGTGAACTTGCTTGCAACGTTTTTGTTGTCTTTATGGTGGAAGTTACGCAAACGCAAACGCATACACGTAGTGGGAGGGTCCGACGGGACGTACCTGCGCCGTCTAACGTTACGACTTCGGTTGTTCGTAAGGTGGTTCTAATTTCCCCTATTACTACGGCTTCAGCTAAAGGAACGGGAGGACGACACTAGTTGAATTCATTTACTTTACGCTTGAATATTTATTGCATGACGATCATTGAATCGCACATTTACACACACACACACACACATATATATATGTATGTATACGCAAAAAATTTATGAAAACTCGCCAACTTAATTGTAGACAAATATATTATTTTCAACGTGCTACAGGTTAAATCGATGGTGTGCTAAGGATGAAGATCATTAGTATACCTTAGGTTATTTGAATAAAGGACTTATTTGCTTTTTCGATGAAGTGTTATTGTTTCCTTTTGACTTATGAACAATTTGTGTACTTGTGATGATATGAATGAAATAAATATAATTATTGTCGCTTTAATAGCGTTACGAACTTATGAGTGATTTGTACGTTACACTCGGGGTATTCCGCTTAAAGCCGAGGTGTTACAAGGATGCTCACTGATCATGAGATTCACAAGATTTACACGCATGTCTTGTTTAACTTAATTTGATGCATTCGAACTTTTCGATTGGACATTTGAAGAATGGCTACGCCAAATAAAACAACACATTAGTAATGCTTTAGCCAAACATGGCATGCTTGCTCACTTGCTCGAGCAATACATAAATGTATTATGCCAATTTCAAATTATATTCCCTAATTAATATGTATTTGTTTCCACGTCTTTTTCATTTTTTTTTTCAAGGTTGATATGAGGCCAAACAAGCATCAAAGCGTTAAGGCATGGACCATGTCGTCAAAGGGTGCAACATGAATATGAGTACAAGTTTCATACTCAAATACATGTAGTTGTGTGTGTGACGTTACGTATAATGGTGGCGTATGTAAGGTTTCTACACTGAGTTTAAATTTGAATATTATGGATTTCTCAATAAGCTTTTTAGGTAGTACATTATGACATCCATCGAATTGTGTTCTTCAAACATACACGGTTTGATGGTAAATGGTGAGTTAGAGTCAATCCAAAACTTGATTTGGTCAATATCAAACCTAAATCAAGGCAAACCCACAAAACTAACAATGCGTGCCTTCTAGCATCACAAAGAAAATAAGTATGTTATATTGAACAAGTCTCTACCTTATACCTCTTAACTCATAGCAAATAGCAAAGTTTATTTTGATTTCTCTTTTGGTTTATAAGAAAATACCGATTACCTAAAATAGTTTGGTAATACTAAAATCACCAACAACATATAGATTACAATATGCTTGGGGAAAATAAATTTGCATATGGCCACTAATATTAACCACAACGCCAAGCGCATTAAGTCATTAATAGTTGGTTTATGTGTTAGTGTTTATTACATTGCATAATTTACAATTATAATTACTGTCTCTTCAAAATGAATTAATATTTCTTCGTATTCTTAAATTTTGTAAAGTGATCATTAATACTTCATATCTTTTTCGTAGAAGCTCCATTGTCTTTCTAAACAGGTACAGTTGTAACAATTAGAAGACACCAAATTCTCACTCCACATCTTTTCTTAACTACCAAGATAGCCTATTTAAGATATATCCCATGGATTAGATATTCCATTATGGTGTTGGCCTGCACTAGAAATTCGGCTTTTATTTAAATGTGTGTCATCAAACAACAAAGATTAATTCAGAATATTGGTGTCATTGACATAAGGCTAATGCGTACAGAAACCATAGATCACATGAGACAATGTGAGATAGAATACAAAGTTAGCATGTGTGTAAGAACAAAAGAACTATTCTCAACTCGAACTTAATTGGATTTCGTAGTATGATCATTTATATGTTATATCTTTATTTTTTAGATTATCCATGGTCTTCCGAAACATATACAGTCACAACAAGATAGGGGTCAACAAACGCTTGCTCCGCATCTTTTCTTAGCTAACAAAGATAGCCTATTTAGAATGTTTTTCATGGGTCAGACATTCCAATATAGCGTACCCTTCATTTGAAATAGGCACTCATTTGAATGTATGTCATCAAGCAACAAAGATTAACTGAGAATATTGGTCTCATTGTCAAATCCTCTAACATAAGATCAACGCATACCGGATTCATAGATCACATTAGACAATATGTAGCGAAATACATTTCTAGCATGTGTGTAAGAACAGAATAACAATTTTCAACTCGAGCTAAAACTACTATAATTTATATTCAATCTTACCTTTATTAGACCCGTATTCAAATTTGTTCGTTTATGTTAAAATTATTGTAAAACAAAAATCAATATCATTAAAATCTATTAATTACCAAAATATATATTTTTTAATTATTATTTAAAGTCAATGGACTCACTAACCATCGATAGTCACCACTCACGAATCACATGAGTTTCCAACACCATGATTACCTGGTGTATAGATCCCTATTGGCTAAACAATTTTTATTCTTTAAAGTCAAAGGATGAACAATTATTCATAGGACCCGGCCCCCATGTGTGGCCACGTCATGATGTTACCACGATGTGCCAACTCCCAAGTAAAATACAATGGAATCATACTTTCATCTCAAATAATGCATTACACCATGCATTATTGATCCTATAAATTAGACACTAGCAACGTACCTTGAACTCGTACCACCAAATTAACTTCAACCATGGCTAAGATCGCGATCGGCTCCATCGATGAGATCACCAAGCCCGACTGCATCCAAGCCCTCGTTGTCGAGTTTATTGTCACTTTTTTCTTCATCTTTGCTGGTGTCGGATCTGCCATGACCACCGGTGAGCTAACTTCCACATCATCATTTTCGTTTAATCATATAATAATTAATAATATCAAATGTTTCTAACTCCCTTTGTTGATATTATTAGAAAAGTTGGTTGGAAATGAGGTGGTTGGACTATTTTTCGTTGCAATGGCTCACGCATTTGTGGTAGCGGTAATGATATCAGCTGGTTTTAGAATTTCTGGTGGTCATTTGAATCCAGCTGTCACCATTGGGTTATGTGCTGGTGGTCATATCACTGTGATCCGGTCTATTTTTTACTGGATTGATCAGTTGCTTGCTTCTGCTGCAGCTTGTGCTCTCTTGAGTTATCTCACCGGTGGATTGGTAAATTTTGACAAACAAATCTTTAAAAGAATTAGTTATAAGTAGAGGTGCACAAATCGGTTTTTTTAAAAAAACCGGTTCGGTTATTAACCGGACCGGTTTTTTTTGGACCGGAAAAAAACCGAACCGGTTAATAACCGGACCGGTTAATAACCGGTTTTTTCATCTCATAACCCTAACCGGTCTAACCGGTTAGGACCGGTTTAGAAACCGGTTAGAACCGGTTAATAAACCGGTTTTTTTATTAACCGGTTTTTTAAAAACCGGTTTTTAACCGGTTAACCGGTTTTTTTTTTTTTTTTTTTTTAATAACCATAAAAAACGGTCAAAAAACCAAAAAAACGGCTATATGCCCGTTATACAACGGTCAAAACCGGTTTAACCGGTTAACCGGTTATAAAAAAAACCGGTTAACCGGTTTTTTTATAACCGGTTATTAAAAAAAACCGGTTTTTTTTATAACTGGTTTCAAAACCGGTTTTGGCTCTAAAACTTAAAACCGATATACAAACCGGCGGTTTGTAAACCGGTCAAACCGGTTTTTAAAAAACCGGTTTTTTTAAAAACCGGTTTCCGGTTTAAACCCCCAAACCGGTTCGGGAACCGGTTTTTTTGTGCACCTCTAGTTATAAGTACAACTAAGTAACTTTAGAAAATTGCCACATTATTATAAGATAAATAATTTCTATTTAAATTTAAATATTAACTATTTGCTTTTATCTTATTAAATTTAAGGGTTAAAAGTTACATTTTTTTTTAAATAATCGAAGTTTTATATAATTTACTTTAAAACGATTACAATAAAGTGGCAGGCAAACAGGCAACAAGCTGCACCGCAACCCCCTTTTGAACAGCAAAGCCAATCCTGCTAAAAACGAAGCTTTGAGACCTAGAAGCTGAAGAGGTTCCGTGTACGACGCGCTGAACCCTACTCAAAAATTTCACAGCCTCTGGAGCCAGAAAACCAAATGTATCAAAGTTACATCCTAAGAGCATTCTCATCCCATCCCTTATCCCCATCCCTATAATTTAGCTAAAAACTCATATTCTTTAAATTTATTTCTCACTTTTAAAAAACCTTCCACATCCAATCCCCCATTTCCTATCTCTATATTATTTTTTTTATTATTTGTTTCTTCTTTTTTCATCACAACCTTAACCACTATCTATTTTGTCTTATTGTCTATTTTGTCAAACAATCAAACCCATGAAACCGACTTGCGCTACTCATAAATAAAAGATATTATACTTGCTATTAAAATTTCTATATAAATAGGAAAACGGATCATTGAAAGGCTAATCATTCAAAACCATACAATTAAAGTAAAACTATATCACAGAACGCAAACAATTAGATCATAACAAAGCTTTAATACTCAAAAACTTAAATTTGACAACATATTATAACTTCACCAAAAGAAAGACTGCCTTTTTAACTTACGGTTATCTAAATTCGTCAACATCGATTAACGCTTCACTTGATGACGCTTAAAAAAACCACCAAAAAATAGTTAGCATCAAGTAATTACTAAACATTCAAAAAATAGTCTTCGGTCTTCAAAGTTGATTATCTAAATCATGGTGATGCCTCATTATGATTTCCCTTTGAAGTCCCTCAAAATATAGTCGTTGAATTTTAGACATGACACTCACATCCATCATCATAATTCTTTGATCTGAATCCTTCTTTGCAAGCTCCGCTTTCTCAGCTTCAATCCTCAACTTTTCTTTCTTTAACTTCAACCTTTCATCTTCAAGATGTAACTTTTTTTGCTCATTTGCGTTGTCATGCTCCATCTTCTCAGCCTTAAGACGATAATACTCTTTCTCTTGAGCACTCGACTCCTCTAAAAGGGTATACTTCATCTTTCTAAGTTGGATTATTTCCTCTGATTGAATGCTTTGGGCCTTTCGTTTTGCTTTTTCAGCTTTCCTACCCATTGGTCGGTCCAACTCGATAACATACTCTGTGGGGGATGAGGTTGTGGTCGGGGTCGGGGATGGTACCGTCGTCTTCTTTTTAATTGTGTCATCTTTTGTGGTATATGAAATCCACTTAGGTTGGTCCTTTAATAGGTGCCAACAATGCTCGAATGGATAGATTTTTTTACGTATTGATTGGTACATAATCTTTGCCCTGTCAAACTTTCATTTAAACCAATAAAATTCATGTCAGAAAAAACAAAATATAAATTAAAATACTCTCAACACAAGTAAGAACAAAATTTCTACCTTATCATGGTCAGTCAAGCCACTTTGATTTAACCGTTCAACTTGATCTAGGTACGAACAAAAGTAATTTGTGGCCTTTTGAATACATGACCATCGATGTGTTAAAGACTTCAATGACCGCTCGGTTGTGGTTTTTTTATATTGGTCAAAGTATTCCAAGACTTTTTCCCAAAATTGAGATTGCTTTTGATCAGTACCATGAATGGCATCAACGCTACAATTTAGCCATGCAGAGACAAGCAACTTGTCTTCTTCAGAGACGAAGTTAGTACCCCTCACTGATCTCTTGACGTTGGTTGGATAAGTAAGAGGCAAGGGAGGAGAGTCATCTAGGGTCATATGAGAGTTTCCAGTAAGAAGGTTGGTGTAGTATTGGCTTTGTGAGTCCATATCTTGACTTTCCATATCTAAAAGATTCACACACAATATATATGAAATGAAAAGATAAGACTATATTGTTTAGCAGGCTACCTAATTGACATGTTTAAATTAGTTTATAGTTTATAACATGAACAGCAGACGACCATTTTATCATTTTCATATTACTCCAAGAGGTGACATATAACTATATAAGTATAATAAGGACCTATATCATTTTCATTTTCATATAATATGTTTATAAATTTGTAATTTTGGCCCATTTGTTTAATGTAAAGTGGTTTTAAAAACTATCTTTTGATGTCCGGTGTATAAATGTGGAAACTATATGAAGTTAGTTGCTATTTATTGATATTTTCCTGTAGTAAGTTTTGGATTAGTTGAAAGGTGCTTACTTGTCTTACAATTTACCAAGGATTCAGGGAATAAAGTGGAAGAGTGCAAGCTAAAAGTGGTATATCTACTTACAACTTACAAGTCCATGAACTTCATATACTGGTAAGTTAAGAAAACTTTAGTGACAGTATATTTACACATAATCATACAAGGTTCGGTTCAGTTTCAGTTAAAGTCGAGCAACGAAGACACATTAACCATAACTGAATTCACATATATTTACACTCAAGTCACAAGCATAATGAAATAATTCAACAAACATACTCATTCTTCATAATGCAATAATACAACAAACAGAATCATACTTCATGGCATGATAGTCAACAATGTTTGGTTCAGTTAACTCTTGGTTACTTTAAAGCTCAGGCATATGCAGTTGCAGCATGAATTCAAATTTGGTAAAATACAAACATATAAGATTCGGTTCAGTTTCGGTTAAAGTCGAGTAACGAAATCACATTAAGCGTAACCATAACTGAACAGTCATTTCGGTTGGTAGCGATTTGGTTTGGTTCGGTTTTACATATCAACGGTTCGGTTTTGGTTTATAATTATCAAAAACCATTACTAACGGTTTGATTCACGATTAATATATCAAACACCTGGTGGGCATCAAAGTATTATGCTATATATAATTTTCAGTGGACAACATTGCCCTATACAAAACCCTAGAAATTGTACTATAGGGCTTGCATCGAATTGGGAATATATAAACCAAGAATACGAATTAATTACAAAGGATATATGAAACTCAAGATGAATTACCCGTGAATGAAGACATTTTTTTGAGAGAGTGGACCGTTTGATCGATCACTGGCCAAAGAACGAAGGTGTGAATTCGATTAACACTATCCCATTTGGTGAAGTCCTATCAGAAGACAATTTGGTGAGGTAATGTAAAAAGATTGAGGTGGAGAAGATAAAAGAGAGGAGATAGGCGGGAAAGACGAGCGGGAGTTGGAAATAGGGGAAAGCTTTCTTGTTCCTAAATATGGGGTCAAGTTTGGTATTTTCTTAAATTTTAGAAATGGGGTAAAGGGATAGAGAATAGGATGGAGTAGCTTTTTAACTAATTTTCTTAAATTATAAGGATGGGGATGAGTTTAGGGGATGGGATAGGAATGCTCTAACTACTACATCTACTATAAATAGTTAAACTAGGAGGATGTTTGATAGTCTTTTAATGGTCATTAAAGCCTATCTCTTAATTAATTCTTCATAGTTTTTTAATAGTTAAGAAAAATACCTATATAAAATAAACTATTTGACACCATATGCATAAATGTTCTATAAACGTTATTAAGATATAACCTAAACCAAAACATACCTATGGGTTATATAACCTGAATCAGATGTAACTAACCTACACCCATTTTATATGATATTAATCTCACGAGATCCGTGGACTTCACCACTTAAGCAATGGTGGTTTTAAGTAGGATCAAAGGATCCCGAACAATATTTCTATTAAGTGACTTAGTCTAGGCTTTTATGTAATATATGAAGTGTAACACAATTAATCATATGTATTCTTTAAAAAAAGCAAATAATTTTAGGTCTGTTAGTGCACCTAATCAAACTTATATAATTTTTGTCTATTATGAGAGTTGAACGCTCATAATTTGAAATGGACTCTACCTTCACAAACACCTAGGTACCAAAAGGTGACAAGCTCTTTGGTAAATAATTGGCTCCATTATGGGAATAGCATTTACGAGCTAGTAAACCATTCAAAAAACTTTGTGAGTTAAGGGTAAGAGCATTCACAATAGCTCCTCTATAATTATGTGAAATCTCTAAATTTTTTTACAAATTTGTAAGTGGTTGTGAATGAAGAAGAGAAAATTTTAAAGAAATCGGTAAATTTAGAGGAACATTGTCCATCCTCTATTTACTTTTTAATACATTTGAAAGTGGTTGTGAGAGAAGATGAGAAAAAAGATAATAATAAAGATTTAAAAACTATTACTTAACTATATATAAGAGAAAAAATGTAGTGTTTTTAATATAATTATAAAAATAAAGATAGCAAAGCTAACGAGAATGCTTTAAAACTATTTTCTTACATGAAAAGTGTTTTCTAAATTACTTTAATACCACTCACATTCTGACTTTTAATTTTTTTATTATTTATTCTTTGTTACTTGAGTGTCGCTTACATAATATTTTGTATTCTTTATTTGATTTCTTTTCCAATAAATAAATAAATAATTAGCTCAAACATTCATATAACCAATTAGCCGAACACGTTATATTTTTTGTATTTTATCTTGTTTTTTTTACTCGTCACAGCGTGCAGGTTTGATAGTGTGGGTTTGAACGTTACAGAATTAAAAAAAAAACATTTCGATACCCTTTTGTTATATTACGACAACATTTTTAGGTTTTCTCTTGAGTTTACACTCATTTTACTAGCGAGTACATTAAAACCGAAAAATTTTCGCCCACCGTTGCACGCGGCTTCTATGTTGCTAGTTGTTGTACATTATACAGTAAAACTTATGCGTTACCCTGTATTTGGTAATTTTCAGACCACACCGGTGCATACACTGGCAGCTGGGATGGATTCTCTACAAGGTGTTATAATGGAGATTGTGTTGACTTTCTCCTTACTCTTCACAGTCTATGCTACTCTTGTGGACCCCAAGAAGGGCTTTCTTGAAGGGCTAGGCCCACTTCTAACTGGGCTTGTAGTTGGTGCCAATATCATGGCTGGTGGGCCTTTCTCTGGTGCATCCATGAACCCAGCCAGATCCTTTGGGCCTGCTTTGGTGGCTGGTGATTGGACTGATCATTGGGTTTACTGGGTTGGGCCACTAATTGGTGGTGGGCTTGCTGGGCTTATCTATGAGAACTTCTTCATTGTAAAGACCCATGTTCCCCTTCCAAGAGATGAGGAAGCTTATTAAAGAAATGCTTTTATGGTTGTTTTAACTTGTAATTTCATCACTCTTTCTTATGGCTTGGCATGCTACCAAATAAATAAGTGTATCTTGATTGTCACATGTCATTGTGGTTTATATAGATATATGCATATTACCAGAATAGTGGTAATCAATCTAAACATATTTGATCAATGCATAAAAAGAATATATGATAAGAGGTAACCAAATAGATGTAGCCCAAACAATCATCTGACTCTGGTTAAACTTTATGTCTAAATTTTCTAATGAATTAGCATATTAAGTAGGAAACTATATGGGTGTTCAACAAGTTGCGTTTGTTGGTTGGTTGGTCGAACACGACAAGAACCAAAAATATTAGCACGAACACTACACAAACCAAAAATCATGTCAGACATGTGAACCTGCACATGACAATGAACATTCGTTGGTTGACACGAGCATGGTCTATTTAACCCAAATGTTTTTATTTTTTTGGCATATTAATATTCTAAAAATATAAATTAAAAAAATACAAATGTATGTAAAAGTAAAACTATTACATTTTTAAATTTGTTGACATAAAAATACATTTAAAATTTTTACAGAGTAAACCGATGAAGATGGTCAATCCAAACCAAAGTAGTTTAGCTAAATATGTGCGCATGTTTGACCCATAACTGGCCCAACTAAACTCAATGTTTCAAATTTGGTGTTAGATTCACTTTATTTCTCATCTCGTTTTATAAAATCAAATGAAATAAGTTGGCCAAAAAACGTAAGTTGTAACTTCTTCATCGTTGTTTTAATGCAGCTTTTAATAAGCTTGTATGTTTTTGTTATTTTACATTATTATATACGTTTAATTGTTAACCCAAAAGCATATAGTTGGCAAAACATGTTAACACAACAGTTCTTCACATGCATGATGCAGCTAGACATGTTTGAGTTTGAGTTAAACGTGTCTGGGTCAGAAACATATCGACACGATAAAAAATTGTCTAAACCAGCTCAACCTATCTAGCTCATTTATAGCACAAATATGTTTTAACTAATCTTGTTAAATGGGCTAACATATCGACCAGACACGTTTGAGACTAGTTCTTCAAAATGGTGTGGATTCATTCTTTTATAAACAATTAAGTTCATCCTAACTAGTTTCCATCCCCTAACAGACTAACTTGGATTGCAATTTATAATAATTGTTGTTTTATTTATTTATTTTGATATGTTAGTTATGTCTTAATATTTATTGAAGGTGCTAATAGTACAGTATTAAATATTGCATTAAAAATGTCATGTTATTCATGTTATTAAATCTTCTATCTATATAAATTACTACCAAAAAATCTTATATGCCATTTTCTGATTGCTTCCCAGCATTCTCAAGCCATCAAATTACGTAATTTGTTATTTGATGTTTCTCATGCGTTTTACCAAAATCACAGGTATGGGTCTCACCAAACCCGTATAGTCCTTAAATGGGGAGTAACATTTCATTTATTTGTGAAACCCTTTCACAATCAAACAATAATTTCCGTGGATCATGGGTCTCGTCAAACCCAGATAGCCCTTAAACGGCAATGTATAGAATGAAAACCCATTTAAGTTGAAAAAACATGTGGAAATCCTATATAACTTCGTTTTTTTTACATATGTAATATATATTATTATATTTAATACAAAACATCAAAAAATAAAAAAATATATATTTGTTTTGCTATTTTTTTTAACTTTTAAACATATTTTTTATGAGAGAGAAAATGTAGCTTTGCTTTTACATTTTTTATTAACTTTAATTGTGGACCATAATATTCAAACTTTAATCAAAAACATGTTGAGAATGGGTTTCTAGAGTTTTCTCAACTCAAGTGGTTTTTATTTTATCCTAACTTGCCCTTAAACGAGTTATAACATCTCATTTATTTGTGAAATAACTCTTTAATCATCAAACAATAATTTTCACGGTTTATGGGTTTCATCAAACCCGGATAACCCTTAAAAGGATTATAGCATCCCAGTTATTTGTTTAACACTTTCATAATCAAACCCTAATTTAATTTATCTCCTTTATATACTCTTCGTCGCCGGTCTATCATCTCCATCACCGGTTAACTTTCGATTACCACCCACCATTGTCAACTTCCCCTCTCATACAACAACCACCATCGTCACCTACATCAACTGCCTCTTTTTCATAAGACAAATATTTGTGTTCATGTTTGTTCATTTAAAAAAATCAATATGTTTTTGTTTGTTTAGGTTCGTTCGTTAAAAATCTAAAAAAACCTACACATCTCAATTGAAAAGAGACAAAACTTTAAAGAATATAATGAACATAACAAACTAATATATGCATTAAATCAAAACAAAACTACGTTAAAAATTAAAACAAATCATTACAAAATATAAAATAGCAAAACGATTAAAAAAAAAAACTAAATAAACCCTCGTAGCACCGGAGACAACTTGTTACTTATATTTATATGTGTTAATCATGTCAAATCATATCATTCATATTATTGAATTGATTATATATGGTTGTGTTAAACCGAGAAAAGAACTGATAGCCAAAAACCAAACAACTGATGACACAAACATTAGTTGTTCTTCATTATGTTTTGGCAAACTGTTGCTCCAAAACATCTGACCTTACAAACTGTTGATATGAAAGAATTGAAGCCTCAACAACTGATCAAGCAAACTATAAAAGACCAAAACAACTGATGGCACAAACCTCAGTTGTTTCAGCAAAGATAAGTAGTTAACATAGGATTCCTTTTATAGACAGTTGTTTGTATTTTGTTCATCAGTAGTTTGTAACCGTTTTGTTAGATATCGCTTTCACCTTTAGCTTATCGGTTGTTTTACACATGTATACAATGAATAAGAGAGTCTCTTCTTCATTAACACTTTCACACATCATAACATTCACATGATAAGTCACACCTCCACCCAAGCCAGTTCCTTAGTCATCCTCATAAAAAGAGACTGTTGTAAGCACAGGGGAAACTCAACAAAGAGTTGAAAGGCTAATCAGCACTTCAACTCCAAGTCCATCTCCCAGGGGATCTTCTACTTCACCTCCACTAGACCACCATATAATTAACACTAAAGATTTAGCTCAAGTAATTACCAAAGTGTCTCACATCTCTAAACGTAGTCCTTTCTTTACCACATCACCTAAAAGGCAAACCCCAACCCAAACTGCTGATGTTGAGAGAGGCATTATTAACCCATAGTTAGAGGCAATGTTGTAAAACTCGCTAGGCGGTCCCTAGGCGGCTGACCCCCTTGGAAGGAGTACTCGGGGAGTACTCGGCTTGTACTTGGACAAGATAAAAATAACATAAAATAATTATTGGATATTATATATATATGTTAAGACAAGCATAATTCACGTCAAAATAAACATAATTCATATAAAAAAACATAATTCAAAAATTTCATGTTTTGTTGTTATTTTTAGCATTTTACTAAGAAATAAAAAAAATAAAAATTTGGTGGCCGAGTTGACCTTGGAGGCCGAGTAATCCCGAGTACAGGCCAAGTAATCCCGAGTACTCCGACTTTTGATCGAGTTGGACCTTGGCGAGTAATGGTGGCCGAGTTGGGAAAAGGCGGCAAGGTTGATGTCGGCGATTCCAAGGCCTTGGAATCCGACTTTTACAACACTAGTTAGAGGAGGCTAATACCCCTATCACTATAAGTGATTTGGATATGGGATTAGGAGCAACTACTACAACTGGTGAAACAACTGTATCACAGTTGGACAATAGTTTAGGCGCTAAGACTTCTATCTCGGCAACAACTGATGATAATCAACACCAGTTGGAAGTCCCCAGTACCAAGAAAAAGGGCATCTGAACAATCCCATGATGCAAATCCTGCTTTTGTTTCAGATAAAACTAATGATGTAGGTAAAACTACTGATAGCAGGGCTGCAGATGAGACTTTAAGTTAGTTGATGCAAAAATCATTCAAGAAATTGATGGATCAAATCAAAAGTTTGAGCTCTGAGGTCTTGTAGCTCAAGAAGCTCATCACCAACACGACTCAAACTCAAGTCCAACAACCCTAAGATCACACCCAATTGTTGGCCTCCATCCGGAGTGAATTTCAAATTTGCATCCATCAATTTGTCACTACAAAGCCACCAGCCACTCAAAGCTCCAGCATACTAGAGGCTATAACCACCTCTATACCAGAGTATGCTGGGTCAAATCCTTGATCACCACACAATTCCAAATTCTCCAAACGAAGGTCACACATACACTACCATGCTCAGAACTTTCTTAAATACTCTTGCAAGTGAGGTAAGGAAACATATGGTTGACCAAAGAAATCAACTAGCATAACTTTCAGGGATTGCCCATCCTACTCCTTAGTTCAAAGAGCAAGCTGATGCTACTACTGATACCAAAAATGGGGAGAGCATTCTTGATGCCTCAAGAAGAGCAGCTGAAAAGAAACCAGGTGAATTAGCCAACAAAGCTGTTGAAGAGGCTGCTAAGTTGAAAGAAATACTAAGAAAGGAAAGAGAGGCTAAAGAGAAAGCTTTAGTCAAACAACTGAGGGAAAGCCTGACGAAGCAGGCTCATCAAGGCCAAAAATACTAAAGTCATCTCAAGGAGGTAGAAAGGGTGGAAAGACTAAACAAAGACCAGTAGTTTCCCAAACTACAGATGAATCTAAAGAGATACGAGTAGTTCACCAAACTACTGATGGCCAAACGGCTATTTCCCTAACTGTAACACCTCGGCTAAAGCGGAATACGCTCGGGTGTGACGTACAGATCACTCATAAACTCGTAACGCTATTGAAGCGACAATAGTTATATTTATTTCATTTCAATACATCACAAATACACAATCAGAGAATAATACAATAAACTTTGAATTTCGTTTCTAGTAACCTAATGATCCAATTACTCTAGCCTTCAATCCTTAAACTTCAACCTGTAGCACGTTTAAAATAATATATTTTGTCTACAATAATGTTGGTGAGAATTCATAAAGTTTTGCATATATATAATACGAAAAGAGTAAAAATTCACAAGTCAAGATGTATCGTCTCAATCATAAAGCAAAAGAAAAGTAACTACATGATATTCCCGTTCGCTTTACATAAGTCAAATCTACTAAGGAACCCTCGTTCACCGAGCTACTTGGAGTATAGAATAATGAAAATGATACCGCCATTTAAAAATGGACGGCGCCAGGTACGTCCCGTCGGACCCTCTCACTATGAGTATGTGTATGATACCACCATTAACAAATGGACGGCACAGGTACGTCCCGTCGGACCCTCCCACTATGAGTATGTGTATGATACCGCCATTAACAAATGGACGGCGCAGGTACGTCCCGTCGGACCCTCCCACTATGAGTATGAGTCTCCACCAACAAAAACAGTAAACAACTAGCACATAATCACATAGTTCACAAGCAATATGGTACAAAACAAATACATACAAGACACGCATGTGAATTTCAGTTTGACACAAGAAAACCAAGTTTGGACGTGCTACACCCTAAAACGTTAAAAGATGAAAAAAGGGGGTTATGAAAACTCACCTTAGAGTTTGAGGATACTTGGACGAAAAACCGAAAGTGAGTATAAAGAATGCTGAAACGGTCAAACGTCACAAGCTATAAAGGAAATATAAAAGGAATCAAGACTAGCTATCGGGATTAAGTAGTTTGATTTTTAGAGTTTAAACGTTAATTTAATATATATATATTATTTAATGTTATTTTAAGTTTTGACGGTAATCTTAACGATTTGATTTATTTTAATAACAATTTATTATTAACAAGATACTTTAATATTTGGAGAATACGAATTTCATCGGTCAAGTCTATCTAGAAAACGTTGACGATAGAGTATTATAAAGATTAACGAGTGGCAAATATAATATTATATTAACGGGTTCTTACGAAATATTACGAATACGAAGAAGAAGAAGTTGGGTTTTTTTTTAACGTAATTTGGGAAAATTAATTTGTAATGATTTTATTTAACTAAAATTTATTTTATTTTATTTATTTATTTTTAATAATTTAAAGAAAATACATTTATTAAATTTATTATTATTTTTAACTATTTTTATATACTTTAAACTGATTAATTTAATAAGAATTTTGCTTTAAAAAAAAAGGAAAAAAAGGATGCTTGGACCCGGGTCTGATGGTTGATACACCATGGTTCTAACCACCAGGCCACTGATTACTTTTATGATATAATCAGAAACAAAATATATAAATATACTTAATAACTTCATCTTCTACCCTAAACCCTAACGAATTCAATTGGTTAAACCAGTTCATGTTTGTTCAAATCACGTTAGGGGTTTTGTTTGTTAGCTCAAAACCATTCAAGTGCATGTATTAATTACCTCGAATGGTGCCAAAAAGGTGACGAACGACGAGGTGGCCGGAAACAAACTTTGACGAGTTAAATCGTGATATAGAGCGTGTATTAAGATGATATGAAGTTGTGAACGAGTTTAGACGAGTTTTAGGATGCTATTTATACTAAAAAAAATGCAACGTACATCGTTAATTCGTGTTAATTAGATTGGCCGAAAATCCAGCGCGTTTAACGGATATTATGAACGGTTATGGTCGTTTATAACTCAATTAATTAGTTATATTACGTTTGTTATAAGTGCCAAATTACGTTAGGATGAATTTACGGGTCAAACGAGATTTTAAAAATTGGTTTTACCAACTTCCGGCGCTGATTCCGACGGCCGGAATCGGTTAATGTAAAACGGGCTGAGTGGGATAGGGGGGCTGGGTAGATTTTGAAAAATTAATATTATTTTAGGCCATATACGATTTTAGTCCCTCAAGTTTCTTAATTCTATTAAAACTATATTAATGTTTATATTTACATTTTAAACTTTAGAGTTATAAAATTTGTTAAAAATATATGTGATTATATTCGTGTTAATTTCGAATAGTTGAAGGGTCATTTAGCTAGAAACTTTAAATCTTTGAATTTTGTAAAATGAATAAACGAATATAAAAACGAACGATCGATAAACATGAATCCTCGAGAATATTATTAATGTAAAAATATATTTATATATATTTTTATAAACAAAACCGAAAATTCAAAACGGGTTGGGTTTCGGGTTTGAAAAGTAACAAATGTTACACTAACTACTCAAGACCAGCAGTTTCACAAACTGCTGATGTTGTTGCTGTACAACAAACTACTGGTGCTCCACAAAAACCAATAGTAGTTTCAGAGACTATTGATGCACCCAAGGTACCACAAGAACTAGCTACTATTCCAAAGATAGCTAAAACCTTGAAGTCAAAGCCTAGTCAACAAAAGGTTCCTGATAGTAGTTCCAAGAGAAGAAGGTTGATTTTACCTAATGGAGATGATTCACCACCATCTCCTCATACCAAAAAGTTCAAGCCGAAGGATGTGAAGACTTAATTACTCATCAAGAGCAAGAGGAAGCACGAACTTTGGCAGAAGCAGCAAAAATTATGTTTGATGAAGAATCATCAAGATTATATCAACAAGAGCTTTTTAAGACAAGAGACTTAGAGCAGCAGGCCTATGAAAGAAGCCTAGTTGCATCTGAAAGACCAATAGCTAACAAGCAGCTATTGATGAAAGCAAAGAAGGTTGTTATTATGTGGCTGAAAGAGCATGCAAAGTACAAGGCTTCTCTCCAAAAGTTCAGAGGGTGGACCTATGAAGAACTTCAATCTGAATGAGGCAGAATAGAGAGATTCACTAAACAAGACCTTGATCAGGATCATCCTGAACCTGATTAGGATGTAGTAAAAGATAAGATCTCTGAAGAAAAGGAAGGAGAGATCTTAAAAATGAAAATGGAATCAGTTTAGGCTAGCTTTCATTCAAGAAAAGAGACTGTCAGATGGGGGATTGATAAGCTAAGGGTTGCTTATAGGTTTCTTGTACAAGAAAGAAAGAAGAATCCAAGCAAATTCCCATAGCCAAAAGCCTTATCCGAGATCATACTCCCTAAAAGGCATAAGAAAAGTCCAAATTGATGATTAAATCCCTGTTTCAGCACTAGAAGGGATCAAAGCAAGGAAGTTGGCTCTACTGACAGAGAAGGCAGTTGAATGAGAAGAACTTCAAGCTATCAGGATCACCATAGGGATGCGAATGTTGGTTTTGAATTTGATATGCAATTGATGCATTCTTCATCTTTCTTATCAGCATTGGCTGTTGCTCCAACTGAAAGACAAAGCCAGTCATATTTTAAAGTCATTAAATGGAGTAAACTTAAAAATAGCTCCTATATGACTTTGGATTTTGATTATGATTTATCAAAAAGGGTAGAGCTTCAGGATGTACCAATGTTGGATGAGAGCTTGCTAAAGATTTTGATAGACCTTCCACTGTAGATGGAAGATGATGATAGTCTTGGAGCTGAGTTTGTAAAATTCATCAAAGATTCAGCCAAGAGAAGACTATCTAAGTAATACAATGAAGAAAAGAATAAATGTTTTTGGCATCATCAGTTCATGAGACATTATTGGACCTAGCAAAGAACTGATGGTCAAAAACCAAACAACTGATGTCACAAACATCAGTTGTTCTTCATTATGTTTTGGCAAACTGCTGCTCCAAAACATTTGACCTCACAAACTGTTGATATGAAAGAACTGAAGCCTCAACAACTGATCAAGAAAACTATAGAAGATCCAAACAACTAAAGACTAACAATTGATGACACAAACAACAGTTTTTTCAGCAAAGATCAGTAGTTAGCATAAGATTCCTTTTATATACAGTTGTTTGTATTTTGTTCATCAGCAGTTTGTAACTGTTTTGTTAGATGTCGCTTTCACCTTTAGCTTATCGGTTGTTTTACACATGTATATAATGAAGAAGAGAGTCTCTTCTTTACTAGCACTTTCACACATCACAACATTCACCTGATAAGTGTACTCTGTACCAGAAAATCAGTGAATGAATGGTGAACTAAGGTTGAGAGGGAGCAATAGATTGTAATCTTTCGATTATGATTAATACAAAGTTGCTCTTCCATATAAAACCTGTTATTAGCTTTATGATTCCCGTTGTTTAATTTGTTTTGCTAAATATTAATTGAATTATAGTTCAAATATGAATTCAATTAGAGAATTAAAATTCATACAAAGAATTAGATCAGTTGTTTACTGCTTTATTAGTTGTGACTGTGTTCATTAGCTTAGATTGAGATCTAGAATCCTAACAGGTTGTATAATTATCAAGTAACCCTCTTCAAACATGTTTGTGTTCAAGTTTTGAGTAAATGATACATTCAATTATATGTGTTGATGTTGGAACGAAAGCATCACTCAAATGGCTTATGACATTTTAGCTAATCAAAGACCGATAAACTGAACTATAGGTTCCAAAAACGATGTTTTTTAATTTAATATTCAATCAAATCTTCCAAATACAAAAAAAAAACATCTAAACCAGAAAACATAAGTCTCCCAGGTTTGATCCTACGTACTAGGAATTCAAAGACTTCAAAATTCAAAGTAGATATAAAGATAATCATAAAATTAAAGATATAATTTAGAAAATTAAATAAAAGGTAAGTCTTCAATGCTCCCGCATCTTGTTTTGTGTTTTGGTTGAGCATACTACTAACATCCAAGACCCGACTAATATACCTAGTAGCATTAGCCCATGTAAATAGTTCTCTATTTACTTAGAGCTTTGCTTCAAAAATATACTAACTTTTGACTTCTTTAAGTATTTAAATTGGTTGAAAAAATGTGTTATTATAAAAATATTAAAATAAAAGTAACTGGTAAAATCTTTTTACAGCATAAACAAACCCGAATCAAAAAAATCAAAAACACCACCAGCCTCACCACAATGGAGCAACCCCCACCCACATCTTCCGAACCACCAACCACCACAACTCCACCTCCCACCACCCCCTCACCCTCACCCGAACCACCACCAACCACCACCTCACCCTCACCCTCACCCTCACTCTCTCTCCCACCACAACCCCAAAACCCTAAACACCCAACATCCCAACTACTACCATTACCACCACAACCCTTAAACCCACTCTCCAGAACCCCATTCAACCGCCCATACCCTCCATTCTCCCACTTCAATTCCATGACCAATCACTCCACCGCCTCCTCCTCTTCAATTTCACCCGCCCAGAGAGGCGGAATGGCCCTCGGTCCCCAGCCGCCCACCTCGTTTTCGTCGTTGACCCCGCCTTCGTTCGGGTCGCAGTTCGGGCGCGGTGGGAATGCTAATCCGCCTGATTCTGTACCCAGTACCACCACTCCTCAGGTTTCCCCTAATTATTTGCTTTTTCGATTAGTATCAAATTAGGGGTGTGCACGGTTCGGTTCGGTTATTAGTTAGGTTTACGGCTGTAAATGAACCAAATATTCAGTGTGTGAATCATTCGGTGGGAATTTTGTTTATTTATGTTCGTTTAATAAATGAACTAACATGAACAAGAAATTTCGTTCGATTAGTTAGACGAACGGATATTAACACAGGCCGGTTTTGCTCGTGAACGCTCGGTAATGTATTCATGAACGTTCGTCCGCCAATTTTATTTGTGTTTGTTTGTGTTCGCGAACACGTTCATTTTCTTAATGAACGAACACGGACATAAAATCTTGTACGGTAAGTGTTCATGAACACATTATCTCCTCAATGAACGAACATGAACAAGGCCTTGTTCGTGTTCGTTCAGTTTGATTGCAGCCCTAGTTAGGTTTATTCGGATACTTTGTTTTGGTTTGGTTCGTTTGAAAACTAAATGGAGGTATAAAACATGAAATACATACAATGAAGGTTTAAAAGCTCGAAATATATGAAAATATGAGTTGCTTGGTTCGTTCAACCAAGGGTTCAAAAAAATCGATAACTGATTTTCCGTTAATTCGATTTTAGGTTAATTTTGTTCGGCTTTGTCAGTTTTTGGTTCGATATTAGTTACTGGTTCGGTTTATTCACTTGTTTGTTGGTTTTTGGTTTGGTTGATTTCAGTTAATAACTAGACTTGGGCTAAAATTTTTGCTTAGAAGTGCATGCAACGGAGGTATAAAACCTAGAATTATATGAATATGTGAATGGTTCAGTTCGGTTATATTCGGTTAACCAAGGGTACAAAAAAACCAATAACAGATTTTCAGTTACCTTGGGTTTTGGCTATTCGATTGCCCGTCAGTTTCGGTTCGATTTTGTTGATTTTTGGTTTGGTTTAATGTACGGCTCGGTTATTGCTCACCCTTACCTGGTATTGATACTTGTGTTAGTGATTACTTATGCTCACAGTGTAAATTTGTTGATTTTATATTTCAATTGTATAGGTGAGGCCATCTATATCTGGAATGCAGGGTGTAGGAATGATGGGGTCTCTTGGTTCCGGTTCTTCTTTGAGGCCAACCGGAGTCCCTGCGCCACATCCACAGAGACCTATGCCACCTTCTCTTAGACCACAAACAAGTGCTAATAATCAATCACCAACCACACAAGTCAGTGCCTTCGAGTTTCGTCTCATAATTTCATATTAAATATCATAACTATGAGTTTTGTATCATAATTTCATATTATAAATATATTAACTATGAGTTTTGTATCATAATTTCATATTAAATATATTCATGATAAGTAGGATTTAAATGTGGTTTTTCATGTGACAAAAATATATAGAATTTTCAAGATCACAGCCATTTAAGACACCCGCCAGTAGGATCATCAGTGTCACCGACACCTAACAACACACCACAAAACACACAGTCTCATAACCAGCCATGGTTATCATCTGGAACACAAGGGAAACCACCTCTCCCACCTGCATCATTTAGACCCCAAATGAACCCTCAAACATTGCAGCAGAGGTCCCACTTACCACCTCAGCAACAAACCGCCATGTCAGCATCTACACAACAGCCTCAAACATCTTCATCTTTGCAGTCGCAACCGTCTTCATTGTCACAGCAGCCACAAGATCAGCATTACTCGTTACCACCATCAAGGGTCCCACAAACTCTGGCCCATCAGCAACAGATGGCTAGGAACCGTGGGTTGGGCAACCAAAGACCGTTTGCTCCTGGTATCGGTCAATCTAGTCCGGTCGCACCACCACCTGCGTTTAACAAGCCGCCACCTGCTGTGGAGCCCACCGAGCCTTGTACCAGGATTATAAGCAAAAGAAGCATCCAAGAGATAGTTTCTCAGGTAACCGTTTTCTTGTGTTGACTTCAAAGCTGTTGATCATTTATTTGACTGGTTGTTACAAACAGATTGATCCAGCTGAACGGTTAGATCCTGAAGTGGAAGACATTCTTGTTGATATTGCTGATGATTTCGTTGAATCTGTGAGTTCAATTTGTCTTACATGTAGAGAAAAGATTAAACATCTGCAATTTATTTTATTACTTTAGAATTAATTGCATGGATAGCCTCTATGGATGATTTTGGTTTTCGTTTTGAAAATTACACCTTTAATCCTTTAGTCTGCGAATTGTGACAAAAAAGGGTTTCTAAAATGGATGGAGGTTATTTAGTTTGTTAAATTTGAACAAATGACAAAAATACCCCTATCTTTAGGGGTATTTTGGTCAGCTTACAACCACGTAACAGTCAAACTTAACCTCCATCTATATTAGGGGCCATCTTTGTTACAAATCTGCAAACTAATGAACTGAAGGTGTATTTTTTCAGAACAAAAACCAAAATCAGTGCACATCACAGGGACTATCCGTGCAATTAGTTTATTGTAACTAAAATTTCAATATTGTTTCTTCAAGGTTACAACGTTTGCGTGTTCTTTAGCCAAGCATCGTAAGTCAAATACACTGGAGTCAAAGGACATTCTTCTTCACCTGGGTTAGAATTATTTCAGAACTTAATCAAATATTCTAGTTTTTTTTTTCCATTTAGATATGTGATATTGACAATAATTCAGAAAAAAACTGGAACATGAGTCTTCCTGGGTTCAGTGGTGATGAAATTAAGTGCTACAAGAAACCGGTAAGGCTGTTTATATATCTGCATTTCTATTTTAATCTAAAAGGACTTTTCATTAACTTTTAAGTTTGACATTGATATTTGGTTTCAGTTTGGAAATGATGCTCACCGAGAGCGTTTGGCTGCGGTATGCACTTTTTATGTGACTTTTATTGTTTCTTAATCATAACTAAAACTAACACATTAGTTGGTTGTAAAATAATTGTAGATAAAGAAGTCAATTACTGCTGCTGAAACGCCAAATGTAAAGAGTTCGGGTGGACAAACTGGTGGTGGGGCTAAAGGTCATCCAGCAAAGGCGCCCGGTCTTGTAATTGGCTCCCCAAACCCAAAGGTTCGAGAAACCGCTTAAGTTTAGTGTTGTAGAGTTGATGAAAAGTTAGTGCATGCCTGCTGTTTATTTTTGGCTTATGCTTTTGAAGATTATATAAGTTTTGAATTATAGGATCTATCTTGGTTTAGCTTCGGTTGTATTTTAAGTAGATAGGGATTTCAGCTGGCGTATGAGTATTTGATTATGGTGATATTAAACACCCAAAAGAGCGGCTGTTTTACGGATGCTGAAAATATATGTTTTTAAAGTAGTTTCGCCCCTCGTCTTTCTGACCATCAATATCTTTGTATATAAGTTGTCAAAAGGCTCTCTATGTAAGATCTGGAGTTAATATCTTGTCAGCTGTATAAACCTGAAAATATTTAACCCGGTTTGTATGCAACCACCAAAACCGGTCAGTCCATAATTAAACTGCCATGACCTATCAAACTGAATCGACGCTATGGCCGGTCCTGGTTCGCACCAGCTAAGAACACAAAGCTGTCAGAAAAACAGACTTGAGTATCCTCTTTCTTCTCATGAATGCTGTAAAAAAAAGAAAGACAAAAAAGTGATTTGTACGTCAACGTGGATTACTTTAATTCATATTAAAGGTTGGTTTTAACCTTTTGTCATTTCTAGTTCTGGGTCGCAATCTCCTATGCTTCTAGATTTTTTTTGAACTACCATTTAGATTAGCGGCTGACTAATTCACCAAATAATCTGTATTTCACATTCAGGAGGAAACCCATCATAGGTGAAAAAACTGCTTAGCCCAACCTTGAATTCATCTATTTTTTTGTCACAGGTAGGACTTGAACCTAAGACCTCCCTTTTTTGAACCGGAGTGTTTGGGTCTCTCACATCAACTATTTGGGCTAGGGATCACCGAATCACTGACAAAATCACTGTTATGTTTCTAAAATGTTGATGTTTTCTGGATAAGTATAGAATGTCATACCATTTATTTCAAATGACTAGTGGTCGAGACTCTAAAATTGTCCAACCTTGCTAAAGTGACCATCTAATCGCAACGCGGTATGCAATATCTAACATTTTTAATCTCGAGTTCGAAGGAATTTAAGTGAATTTGGTGTTTCGTATTTATCAATCCATTTATATAAAAAGTTAGACATTCAATATTTTATATCTTAATAATAATAATAATAGTAGTAGTAATAATAATAATACGAGTTTTTATATGGATAATTGGCAAGTAAAGTGTTTAGTTTAGTTTAGTTTTTATAAAAAAATTAAGTTGCTAGATTTATATATTATAAAAGTTTACATACATAAAACTACTTTTAGAAATATTAAAATCACAAATTCCATAAATATAGTACTATTTAGTCATGTTTATTCATCTTCTTCTCAATTTTATGAATCATAACCAAAAGTTTTGTTCAGAAAAGACCATGTAACCAACACCAAATGTCATTTTGTCTTATACTAAAAAAAAATACCTTCTTTATGTTTTGATTAGTTGATATATATCCATAGTAACACTAAGAAGACACAAAGGAAGCAAAACCAATATGACACACTAAAAGAAACATTAAATAGAAAGTATCATAATCATTTGTTAGGATTATTTGACTCAATCAACATTTGACTTTTTGTATTATTTTGCAGTTGACCTACACCACCAAGAACTGAAAGGAGTCACTCAACCATTCGATTAAAGCAGTTAAACCAACCTTTGAGCTCAATTAATACTTGCATTGCATCCTCTATTTTTTTCGTCTCTTTTTTTAACAAAAATTGACATTTATCTACCCCATTGAAAACAACCACTTCAACTTCCATCCCTTTGTTTTTCCATCACAACAACTCCAACAACCAAACCCTCCTCCTAATCAACCTAAAATCCCTACCTATAAAACCCCCTAAAACCCGAAAACATATTATCATCAATCATCATGGCTAGAGTTCACTCATTGACTGCATTGCCCGAGACCCTCTCATGGTACTGCTCGTTGTTCTTGGTAGTAATGTTGGTTTTAAGTTGTTGCGAGTCGTCTACCTCTGAAAATGAAAGAATTGTGAAACGGGTTCAAACAAATGTGGAGTATGGGCCGTGTGATGAGATTTACGTCGTTCGTGAAGGAGAGACGTTGCACACGATTGGTGACAAGTGTGGTGATCCTTATATTGTTGAAGAAAACCCGCATATTCATGATCCGGATGATGTGTTTCCTGGACTTGTCATCAAGATCACACCTTTCAAGAATCGGTAGATTAGTACTATGAATGTTTTCTTATTCGGTGCATCTATCTGTAACCCCCCCCCCCCCAATGAGAAGGGAAATGGTGGGGCCCACCCACAAGTTTGTGAGAGGGGTTATGTTTAGCCGCACCCTTTTTACGTTTAATGCTTGGTTTATGTAAATAAAGTTGTTTATCCTTTCATGGAAATGAAGTATATTTTTTCTTTTTGTAATTTTCTTCTTTTCTTTTCTTTTTTTTTTACAATAAGTTTGCAGAATCTGGTTCCAATTTACAAATCAAATACAACTTAATAAGCTGATTTCTTCCAGACTTCTTCTATATTTTAAAAGTTATAAATTTGAACTACCAAATTACTAATTTTTAAATTTAAGTGGGCTTTTGGGGGAACAAATGGGCCTGCTTCGGATCAATAAATTGCAACCAACGGGCTGAACAATATAACCAGAGTGCAAACTAATTTAGTTGGCTCAAGTAGATAATATTCTTAAATGAACCCTTTTTGTGATTTTGTCTTCCAAATAACTGCATACGTTCGATACATCAGTGATCACTGATCAGGATATAAAATAAAAGTATATTTGAAGTAGCATTTGAAATTGGGAAGATTCCTAAAAGGGACCACTTTTAGAGAGAGAAAAAAAGGCCATAAATCTTCATTATTCCGGTAATGTCACTAGAAATTTGGATTGGGACGCCACTTTGCGAAGCGTTCCGACGAGATTTCTTCGCAAATTAAAAACTGACATGTGTAAAGTAACTGACAAGACCGAACAAAAAGTTGAAGGAGTTGAGGGAGCCGGTAAAAATTTTCCCTTAAATCTTCAGCTCAAAAGTAGTCTTCCCCGACTGTTCTTTTTTGTTTCTACCTGCTCCGTACAAATTCCCAACCTTTTAAAAATGGTGCCTTTTGAAAACGTCTCCACAGACGCATTTAAGAAAAATTTGTTCCACAAAGAGGAGGTTCATTTCTTTTGTTTATGAAGTTGGAATTTAACAAGAAATATCGGTCGGTCAAAGTCAACATGAGATGTTGGCTCAAACTTTACATGAAATGTTCTTCAGTAAATGTAAGTTGGTCTTCAAAATTTTAGTTGTACACTTGACAAACTTCATGATTCCAAGTTTGTTTCTTAACGATTTTAAATCGATTTGGGCTTTTCTTGATCTTGAATCTTGACTTGATAAAACAGTTTTGAATCTTGACTTGATAAGTTAAGATAGCGGGGTCCACCTGAACAGTTAATGGAGAGAGACGTTGGTGTGGAAGAAATCCGGTTAATTCTTGTTAGCATGGACGGATTACAAATAAATTCTGTCACTGTGGACGGGATTCCAACTTCATAAACAAAAGAAATAGAACTCGTCTTCTTGGAACAAATTCTTCTTACATGCGTTTGGGGAGACGGTTTTCAAAAGGCACCGTTTTCAAAACGTTGGGAATTTGTACAGAGCAGGTAGAAAAAAAAAAACAGTTGGGGAAGACTGCTTTTGAGCTGAAGATTCAAGGGAAAATTTTGGTCGGCTCCCTCAACTTTTTCAATCTTTTGTTCGGCCTTGCCAGTTACTTTACCCACATAAGTTTTTAATTTGCGGAGGAATCTCGTCGGAACGCTTCCCAAAGTGACGCCCCAATTCAAATTTCTAGTGACATTTCAGAAGTAATGAAGATTTATGGGCCATTTTTTCTCTTTCTAAAAGTGGTCTCTTTTAAGAATTTTCGCTTTGAAATTTATCCACCTTAAAGTATACTAGCAAAGAGCTTGCGCGTTGCGGCAGGGACACAACGCTGATTCAATCGATAGGGGATCGGTTCGTTATGGTACCAACATTTGTGATGTTAAAATTTCTAGTCAATATAATTTATCACACAAAAATAAAAATGAAATTTTTATAACACTATCATAAATAAAAAAAAAAAAAAAAAAAGCTAATCACACTTATGTTGTTTTTCAAGTTACCAACATCAAGATGTAACGCTAATTAAAAAACTTGGATATAAAAACGCAAGTTGCGCCCTTAGGTTTCCTAAACAGCACACTCGTGTGCCTGCCACATAAGCTCCAATCCAACTTTTCACCAACAATCGATCCACGCCCATCATGGGACTTGCTACAAAAACCCAAACAAACATTCACAAAAAGAAAATATGGCAAAAGCCGGTTACAAATGGTGAATACAACAGTAGACCATGAAGCTGATGACGAGATGTCTCCACGGGACCCGCCTAATCACATGGTTAATGGCAGAATCAGCAGCAGCCATTGTTTGTGGCGTCTTCCTGTGTAGGGGTGTTTAGTCATCCGGTACCTATTAAGTGTCTGGTGACAGGGATTCTTGGTTGTAGCCCAGCTATGATGAACAAGATATGCATAGAGGATTCTTCTGTGATGGTGCTCCAACATTCGTGGAAATCGTGCTGGCAGATTAAAATATTAAACGATACTTCGCACCTTAGGCTTCTGTAGTAGGTGATTCTTTCAATTGTACAAACTGTTTATGTTTAGTTTCAGTTTTCTGTTTTTTGGTTTCAGTTTCAGTTTTAGTTTTCGGTTTCGATTTTTGGTTACATTGTTGTTTATCGGCTCAATGCCTTTTAATATATCTTTTTTTTTAATTAATTACTAATTAAGTTTGCTTTTCAGTTAGGTAAGTGAAACCCATGAAATGTTAAGAAAATGTATGGAGCCTGTGAAATGATTGAGGGATGCTAAAATGAACAAGATGGGATTTGGTGAAATGATTGAGGGATGCTAAAATAGACAAGATTGGATTTGGCAGTCACGGGTATCATTAGTTTCATTGTAAGACAAGGATGATCAAAATTGTTTACATGTAGATTGTTGTACCATATTGATATCTACTATTTAGTTAAAAAGATGGTAAAGATAATGTGCATACTTTTTACGTCCTATGTTGTTTTACCGACACCTTTCGCTAACTAATGAAATCTTT
Organism: Bidens hawaiensis; assembly: GCF_021521415.1. Lineage (NCBI taxonomy): Eukaryota > Viridiplantae > Streptophyta > Magnoliopsida > Asterales > Asteraceae > Bidens > Bidens hawaiensis. The sequence goes on from NW_027491079.1 coordinate 1,497,217, forward strand.
TTCTTTCTGTAAAATGAATTATTTCATGCATTTTAATGTGTTATATTGTCATGATTTTTAAATTTTATTAGTTAGAAATTTTTGATTGAATTTTATTTTTTAATAGTTAAAAAGTATTCTACTTTTCATAATATAAATTTAGCACTAATGATTTCATTTAATAATTATTACCCCATGAAAACGCGCTATGAAACTTCTGCTATTTATTACCCATGAAAGAAAACTGTGTTTGAAAAATGTATAGGTATTGATGACACTCGAACGGCCCGGTTAGCTAAATGTGCTTGCGGGTTCTATCCGAAACTCACTCGAACTTGTCTAAACTATAAACCTAAACCTGCGAATTTCATGTCTTGTAAGAAATTCACACCCTTAGATAACACCGCATAATTTTTTCACCTCTTTTTTTAGGTTTTTTTGTTCCACTGGTTTGAGATAAAACACTACCCCATCAACTATTCATAAATAAGTGTGATGAAATTACCAACTCTAGGCAATTTTTTAGAAAATCAATTTTTGTTGGGTAAATTATATAAAATTATGGTTTGTTAGATCCCAGCTGCTTGGTGAAATAGTTTCTTTATATTGTTTGGTGAATTTATGTGGTGCTGACTGGATTCTTGTTTTACAGGGTATGATGAGGAAAAGTCATTACTCATTTCATAAAGGAGCTTAGAAATATGATTCGGTCAATCTTCAGTTTTCATTTCTGCTACTTTTGTGGAGATGGGAGGTATTCCGCCCACCACAAATTCGGCTACCCTTTTGGAACAGGCTATCCATGTTATTACTTGTGGTTATGAAGCCAAACCGAATAGGGTATAGAGGTAATTTAGCTCAAGCTTGTTATCACTCTTAATTCATCATTCATGTAGGAATGAATCGAATCGGGTTGGTAGGCTGCATCTGCATGTTTATCTTTGATTATATGTTTAATTTTGAATGTAATTTAAATTTGTGATATCCCAATATCTGAACTCAAGTTATTTGGCATCTCCCTTTGCCATTATGAAAGATATTTGCTTGCAGTTTTGATCGCATTGTGCATATAAAATGGTTGTAAGTCCACTAATTATACTACTTAACCTGTTTGGTGTAACAATTTGATTGTGTTTACACATGTTTGTGTTGCATAATTTATAATACACATATAGCCCTAGTTTACCTCATATAATAAGGTCTTTTGGGAAGCACAAAATATTTGCAGGAACTAATTACAAACTATCATTAGTCGTGTCCTTGAGACGTGCTATTCTTGCCAAAAATATAAGCTCATTGTCTGCTGCCACACCGTGCTGTACCTGTTATGTGTTGTTGTTTTCGTACCAGTTTTGTGTTTGGATAGTGTGTTACTTTTTCAAGACTGGTACTCCCAAAAAGTCTTCATCAAGGTGTCATTTTTTTTACATCTTTTGTTTATTTGCTGCTAGATCTGTGAGAAGTCTACAGCATGAAGTAATAGGTTTTGTTTCAGTTTTTTGGTTTTTGGTTTTGGTATTCGTTTTTGGCACCTTTATTCCAATTCACATTAAGAAAATAAAAAAGGTCAAGGTCCTGCAATCACCGAGGTATACTACCCTTAAGGCCTCAATTGATGATACATGAACATGGATGATTTAAAATCACTTGTACAAACATTTAACCCTCAAGGTAATCTTATGTGATTTTGTTTAGGTTTATTTTCATTTTTTGGTTTTTGATTTCGGTTTCGTTTTTTGGTTTCGTTTATGTTTAGTTTTTTTGGTTTTTGGTTGCAGCTAAAAGAGATTATGCTATGTGATTTCGTTTTTGGTTTTTTGATTTCTGTTTATTTTCAGTTTTTTGGTTTTCGTTTATGTTTAGTTTCAATTGTGATTTCGTTTGCCCTTAAGGCTTCAATTGATGATAACATGAACGTGGATGATTTAAAATCACTTGTACAAACATTTGACCCTCAAGGTCATCTTATGTGATTTGGTTTAGGTTTATTTCAGTTTTTTGGTTTTTGATTTCGGTTTCGTTTTTTGGGTAATAAAACTAAACCGAACCAATTAGGTAAATCTTTGTTCCGTCCATCCAAATCTCCCAACCCAATCCCCAAGCACGGGGTATCTAAACCGCTAAACGTCAAAAAAAAAATCCATAAAATTCGGAAAAAAAGCTAACTCGTTTACCAGATAAGTTATCGGTTTCCTCAAATCAATTGTTCAATAACAAGATCTTGAATGACCACATAATTTTTCTTCTTTTTGGTTGGGTCAAATGGTGTAAGTTGTATATATATCACACATCGCACTGACACTCCTTAAACATCGAGTGCATATATAAGCGAACTCATTAAACACATGTAATTATAATTAACAATGATATGATATGATGCCATCAATTGATATAAAGTATAAAAAAAATACAAAAGCATAATCTTACATCGTTCAACTCAGCTTGATTTTCTTCCTCTGCTATGATTATCAACAAGAATATCCTGACAACAAATTATGCATTAAATATAATCACTAATATAGATCAGATATTATTATTATGATCTTATCGTGCCCTATACTTAAATCAAAAAAATCAATTCCCATAATCAATTTTCCAAATCAATTTAAATCATGCGCAATTCCACTAAATGGAAACAATTTCTGTAGGGGTATGGTACTAAACCCGGTTTTACGACCCTAAATTTATTATGTTTGACTTATTTTATTATATGGACTAATACAATGTTATTGGGCTGAGGGGGTTTTGTGGAGGTAACCCTAACTGGGCTAGGCCCATTAGGGTACCATGATGGTGGCCATGAGGCTCTCTATATAAGGAGGTCTCCACCTCCTTGTTAGAGGGTCATGCTCAATAAGAGCCACCATCCTATTTTTGTGTCTGTGAACAAGAGATCCTCAGGATTTCTTAGCAGTCACCTCCACACCCCCGAAAAGCCATTGCAGGTCTCAAGGAATCGAAGAAGAAGATCAAGTCGAGGTTCGTTCATCTCGAAATCCGTGGAAACATCGTCATGGATCAGGTCAGATTCATTTCATGCTTCGACATTGGCGCCATCCGTGGGACGGCAACGAACTACCCTTCGATTTTCGTCTCGGCTGTCAGATCTCTCCCAGGAAAAACCCAGATCTGGAAGTTTACAGAAAAAGGCTTCAAGGCTTGTTCTATTAAAGCTCAAAAAGATCCATAGATCTAAAAGAGGCTTCCAGATCTGTGCAAAAAAGAAACTACCTGATTCGGATGATCAAGCCCCCGGATCTGTGATGGTTTTAAATTCTCTCCGCTACGAGCTTCAGATCTATCTAGATCTGATTTACAGATCTAGATCTAGATTACAGACCTGGATTTTAGGTTTAAAATTACAGATCTCTCAAATTGTAGATCCAAAAATTACCAGACTTCCGCCGCCATGCACGCGCGCTCGCGGATTCTCACTCCGCAGCCATGCATGTGCCACCGCGGGAACCACCATGCGGGTTTCGCGCAAAAGACCTCCACCATGTGGGTTTTGCGCAGAAGACTGCCACCACGCATGCTCGCTGGTGGGTCACCATTCCGCCGACATGCGTGAGCGCAACTCTCCGCCATGCACGCGCGCCCGCGAGTCACCGCTCCGTCGCCGTGCATGCGCACATAAGGCCAAGCGCCAAACTTAAAGGTTGGGAATCCTCATAAACCCATAAGGCCAAGCGCCAAACTTAAAGGTTGGGGATCCTCATAAACCCATAAGGCCAAGTGCCAAACTTAAAGGTTGGGAATCCTCATAAACCCATAAGGCCACGCGCCAAACTTAAAGGTTGGGAATCCTCATAAACCCATAAGGCCAAGCGCCAAACTTAAAGGTTGGGAATCCTCATAAACCCATAAGGCCAAGCACCAAACTTAAAGGTTGGGAATCCTCATAAACCCATAAGGCCACGCGCCAAAATTAAAGGTTGGGAATCCTCATAAACCCATAAGGCCAAGCGCCAAACTTAAAGGTTGGGAATCCTCATAAACCCATAAGGCCAAGCGCCAAACTTAAAAGGTTGGGAATCCTCATAAACCCATAAGGCCACGCGCCAAACTTAAAGGTTGGGAATCCTCATAAACCTATAAGGCCACGCGCCAAACTTAAAGGTTGGGAATCCTCATAAACCCATAATGCCACGCGCCAAACTTAAAGGTTGGGAATCCTCATAAACCCATAAGGCCACGCGCCAAACTTAAAGGTTGGGAATCCTCATAAACCCATAAGGCCACGCGCCAAACTTAAAGGTTGGGAATCCTCAAACCCATAAGGCCATGCGCCAAACTTAAAGGTTAGGAATCCTCATAAACCCATACGGCTTCGCGCCGAATACAAGACCGAACGCGGCTCCGCTCCGCTCAACACGCCGTCATAATTAAACCTATTAACACAAGCCACGTCACATGCGCGCCACCGCGGGTCAACCATTCCGCCATTCTACATGCGCGCCGCCATGATGCTTGAGCGCAGTCGCATATCACATGCTCATGCACCACTTATGCTCGCGCATCACATATGCTCACGCATATTACATATGCTTACGCATCACATGCTCACGCATATCACATCAGCGCACGCAACATCTGCGCAAGTCGCATGACACAAAGTCTACGCGCACGCGCATGCAACATCTGCGCGTGGCGCATGACAAAGTCTACGTGCACGCGCATACAACATCTGCGCGTGGCGCATGACACAAAGCGAAAGCCTATGCGCAAGCGCATGAAACATCTGCGCATGACACAAAGTCTACGCGCACGCGCATGCAACATCTGCGCGTGGCGCATAACACACAGTCTACGCGCACGCGCATGAAACATCTGCGCGTGGCGCATGACACAAAGCCAAAGCCTATGCGCAAGCGCATCTGCGCGTGACACAAAGCCAAAACCTATGCGTAAGCGGCACAACAAATGAGAATAGTCTAATCCCAAATCAGGATAAGGACAACTTTATTTAGCAGCAATGAACTAGGGGACTATCGTGGTATACCACCACTTCATTATCGCGATGGAAGACATCCGATTCTTAGGGCGGGAGCCTAACAATATCCCAAACGACCACGCGCTAATTTGATATGTTTTTGCAGGTTCGGCTACGAGTCGCACAAGCACATATGACATTATTATTATCTGGCCGACTGCGCCTCCATTATTATTTTGAAAACAAGCTGTGATAGTCATCCTGCGTAGAAGAGGCCCTTGTAGGCCAGTCATTATCGTCATATTATAGCTCATAAGCCGCAACGTGCGCAAGCTTCATTATTTTATAGCTCGTAAGTCGCCTCGAGCGCAAACTATTGAGCATCATTATCGAGATGCGCGCTCTATCTTTTATCAGGCCTCGCGCCACTATCGTAAGTCGACATTGCGCGCAAGCTTCATTATTTTATAGCTCGTAAGTCGCCTCGCGCGCAAGCTTCATTATTTTATAGCTCGTAAGTCGCCTCGCGCGCAAGCTTCATTATTCTTATAGCTCGTAAGCTACCTCGCGCGCAAACTATTAAGCATCATTATCGAGATGCGCGCTCTATCTTTTATCAGGCCTCGCGCCACTATTGTTATGATGCGTGCTATATCTTATTCATGCCAGTGCACCATCATTATCATAAAAATCACAACATGTCACCATCATGGAGAAAACCTCCCAAAACTCAAAGACAATAAAGACAAGGCCGAAGAAAAAAGAAAAAAAACCCGCCTCATTTTCTAACACACCTTATAAAGTCCAGCGCTCCACCTAAACGCTTGCACGCCTAGAAGCAACACTGGACTTGGGGGGCTTGTAGGGGTATGGTACTAAACCCGGTTTTACGACCCTAAATTTATTATGTTTGGCTTATTTTATTATATGGACTAATACAATGTTATTGGGCTGAGGGGGTTTTGTGGAGGTAACCCTAACTGGGCTAGGTCCATTAGGGTACCATGATGGTGGCCATGAGGCTCTCTATATAAGGAGGTCTCCACCTCCTTGTTAGAGGGTCATGCTCAATAAGAGCCACCACCCTATTTTTGTGTCTGTGAACAAGAGATCCTCAGGATTTCTTAGCAGTCACCTCCACACCCCCGAAAAGCCATTGCAGGTCTCAAGCAATCGAAGATGAAGATCAAGTCGCGGTTCGTTCATCTCGAAATCCGTGGAAACATCGTCATGGATCAGGTCAGATTCATTTCATGCTTCGACAATTTCAATAACTTCAACAAATAACTAACGATGAATTTGATTCAAATACAATCAATATCATGATAACCCTAGAGAAATAAAAAACCGAGAATAGATTAGAGATACATGTAGAAACAACACATTGGATCAACTGCGGATATGAAAACCCTAGAGATAGAGAGCGAGATGTTAACGAAGGAGGGAGAGACGGTGAATAGGGCTGTTCAACTTGAACTAACCGGATCGGACGGGAAAAAAGCCGACCCGACCCGAGACCGGAAATATGAAAAAACTGAGACCGAGAACCGGACCTTACATGCCATATTCGGTTTTGGTCGGTCCCCGGTTCGGGTCGGTCGGTTTTCGGGTTATGCCGATCCTGAATTAAAAGTAATATTAGAAGAGTGAAACCACTCATCGGAGAACTTTTCTGGCTGAATGCAAAGTTGGCGGCGGTAGAATCAAAGATTTTGACCTTGCATGCTGTTAAAAATAAGAGAGAAGACCGTAATAGAAGTTTTCTCAGTGACTGAAGTTGTATCATCAAGTTTAGAGAAGAAGAAAAAGAAGAAAGATTAAGTGTGTTTAGAAGTTTTTAGGAGAAAAAAAAAATAAAGAAATAACTATATATTTTGAAAAGAAGGTATCTTTGAATCTTGTGTCCAGCCTAGAAGCCTACCATGTAGATTATCATTCACTCTGAACCTAGTATTATTTTATATTAGACTATATAATTAATTTTCTTTAATTTTTTTATAACTCTTATATGTTTTACAGGGAATAACTTTTTTATGTAGCTTATTTAGGGGGTGTTTGTTTTTTCTTCAAAGATCTTCAAGGGAGCTAATGTCTGCAGGCGCGCAGACATTACCCTTGAAGACTGTTTGTTTTTTTTTTTAAAACAGATCTGAAGTTATCTTCTTTCATCTTAAAAGAAAAGCAAGGAAATCTTGCTTAAAACATCTTCACAAAAAAACCCTACTCTTCTCCCTTTGCAGCCACCCTCTCATCCACTGCTCCTACCACCGTCCGCCAACACCACCACCCACCGTACGCCGCCACCACCACCCCCGTACCCCGCCGCCACCGTCCACCACCATCCACCGCCACCACCACCGTCCACCACCCACCATCCATCACCACCACCGTCCACCACCACCACCACCATCCATCACCGCCACCACCACCATCCATCACCCACCACCACCACCATCCATCACCGCCACCACCACCACCATCCATCACCGCCACCACCACCGTCCACCACCCACCATCCATCACCACCACCGTCCACCACCCACCATCCATCACCACCACCGTCCGCCACCACCACCACCATCCATCACCACCACCGTCCACCACCCACCATCCATCACCACCACCATCCATCACCACCACCACCATCCATCACCGCCACCACCACCATCCATCACCCACCACCACCACCATCCATCACCACCACCGTCCACCACCAACCAAAACCATCCATCACCACCACCCATTGTCCACCACCACCATCCACCGCCACTACCCACCGTCCGCCGCCACTACCACCATCCACCACCACCACCTTCCACCACCCACCAAAACCAAATCGGCATGGCAGGCAAAGACTAAAAACTAGATGTAACTTGAATAAATGACTTCTATCTTGTGAGATAAGTTTGACAGTTATGCAGACAGTATCAGCTTATAAAAACAAACAGTCTTATATTTTCAGCTTGCAGATCTTCAGACCACATCTTCAGTTGCAGACATGAAAACAGATGAAATCAGCTTGCAGACAGTTTATGTCTGCAAAAACAAACAGCACCTTAATTTAAAACAAAATAAACCTACTTTATTTCATGATATAAACTGGTGTTGATTTTTTTTTTGGAACGACCAACTAAGTAACACCGGGTACTCCGTACGTGGCCCCCATTGGCTAAAGGTAGCCCGAGCCGGCCACGAGTCCGGACGGACGAAGCCCCTAGCGGTCCACCTATTGAGGGATTCCCCGGATAAAACCCGACTCCCACGCCCGTCAAACGGCACGACAGCAAGGAGCCGGTAAAACCGGGTGAGATCAGGACTCGAACCCTGGCAAGCCAGGGTCATCCCTCATATCTCCTATATAAATTGGTGGTAGTGAAGTTTGATCCCCCTACCACTCACTTGTAAAGTGAATGTTCTATAATTAAGCCACATTCAATTTACATAAACTGGGGTTGATAAACTTTATATATTGTGAATTAGAAAAAAACTTACATATAAATATATAGTAACTTAATGAATAAGTATCAATTAATCATATAAAAACAATATCTAATTGAAAATAGATTTTGACTTTTTTATTTGTATGATGAAAAGGTAAAATATATGTTACAAAAGATGTAAAAGACATGTGTGGTCTTAGGCTGAGGGGTGTGGGGGGTTTTAATGGGGGCTCCAACCAATAATATTATGACGTGTGGCAGAGAGAGAAACTGGATAAGGGGGGTGTTGGAGCCCCCGTTGGAGCCCCTGGCCCGGGTATGGAGGGGCTCCAGCGAATTTTTTTTTATTCTTTTATAAATATATTCAAACAACGTATTATTAAAAAAACTCATAAATTATTAAAAAAAACACACATTAATAAAAAAACACATTAATATCTAAAAATAAAATAAAAATTAAAGTACTAAAAAAAACATTATACTTATTCTTCGGCTTGGTCTTCTTCGATCAACCTCTTTCGGATACGTTCCTTTTGCTTTTCCATTAGCATTTGATCGACCGGATTTAGGTTACTGAAGTCTCTAGTAAGAAAGTCCAAATCTCTCATTCGACTTTTTTCCTTTTTGTCATTAGAGACCACCTCCATGGTTTTGTTGAATTTATTGAGGGATTCAACAAGATTGGCGATGTTTACGGCTTCCCCCTCAGCCGGTTTTTTCCCCTTGGCGTTCCTTCCCAATGGCCGCCTCCTCGGCGGTGAAGACGTTTCCTCCTCCGCAATGTTTAGTTCGAATCCAACGCGGCAATCCGACCCGGTTGAAGTGCTATACGCTCCAGACGAACTAGTTTTAGTCCGTTTCGCCCTTACTTCCGCATCAAAGTCCGGCGCCACCAGCTCAACCCACTTGGAACACCTTTTCAACTTCTCCCACAACAATAAATCGTCCCACGTCTTCACCATCCCATACCTCCGCAAACACTTCTGCTTCCACTCTTCGACCGTGAAATTGTAAACCGCCAAATCATCACTGCCACTTGGTCTCATACGACCGCTGTTCCTGTTGAAAAGATTAGTAAACAAACCGACAAATTTTCTGATTTCGGACCACCGACCCGAAATCATATCGGCGTTCCGCTCTGTACTCCCAACGAGCATGTAGAACGTCTCCCTAACCTTTGTCCAAAAAATCTTGCTCTTTTGGTAGTCGGCTGCAAAATGAATAAATAAATTAGATTTCCATTTAACTTTTATATTTAACTTTTTTATTAAAAATCATTTTTAAAAACGTTAAAACAATTACCGCAACGCCGATCCTCAGAAATGACTATCCAAGCCCGACACAAGGCTTCCTTCTCATCCGATGACCACGGAGTGGCTTTCCGTTTCGTCCTCGGAGTCGAAGCCGGTCCCGACCCGTCCGTTGCAAGTTGTTTTTTCTGGTGGACGCGTCTTTTTGGTCCCGTAGCTTCACTTTGTGATTCTTGTGTCTCCGGAACAACAAAGTTAGGAGATGGTTGTGTGTTGGATGGTTGAAAGCCGGATGATTCTTGCGGCTCCGAATAAAACATCAGTTGGTGCGGTGACGACCATAAATCGTCGTCAATATAGTCTGAATCAAGGTTGGGTACCAATTTCCAGCCATTTTTTTAAAAAAAAGTTGAGAAGATGAATTGATTTTGGGTGAAGGTTTGAAGTTGTGGTATAAAAATGGGTGAAATGGGGTATTATATAGGAATTTTTTTTTTTTAATTTAATAAGAGCCCAACGGCTCTTTTTCTAAAATTCAACAAGCTCCTCTCTCTCTTCTCCCGCTAACAGGCTCACGCCTGCATGGATTTTCGCGTTAGCGCCCCGTTAGCGCCCCGGTGGTGTGGTGTTAGCGCCTGGGGGCGCGAGCGGAGGGGCTCTAGCGCCCCCGTTGAAGCCCCACACCCCTCAGCCTTATCAACTTTATTATATTTAGTTTAATACAAAATATAAAACTTCATCTGAATACATATTCAATTTCTTAGACACCTTCGTAATTAGCGTCGTAGAAGTTGATGAACTTCTCAGTTAGTTAATGATACTAATGAAGACGTAATTGAGCATTTTTAAAAGGATATGTTATTCGTACACCCTTTCAAAACTCACACACCCTACATACGCTCGTATAAGGGCTATACGATCGTATGGAACCTTACTTGAAAAGGTGTGTGGATAAGTCAAAGGGTGTGTGAATAACCGGAGCCTTTTTAAAAGATGAAACTATGTGGAGGACAATTATAATCAAGGTATTTTTATGTTATATTGAAATGATTAATGAACCATGTTATTTTATGTTCATTTTTTTTTTGTCTTATTTTAGTCCATCCATATTATTTCTCCCTAAAAAACTGTGTATCTAGTATCCACTACCGAGTCTCATGGGATGTGTTATAGTTATGAAGAAGAGATAAGTATATGTGTATAATATAGTTTGGAAGAGCTTCTTTTTATTAGTTTTATTGAAAGGAAAATTGAATTATGATAATCCAAATTATGACTAATTAGTCGGTAAAGCGTCCGGATTAATATCCAGGTCGGTCTAAAAACCATTGGTCGAAATGATAGTATGTGTTATTATCAACCAATGTTTCATGTTTTGAAATATTAAAATCCTAGTTTCATTATTAAAAAGACGTAAAGTTTCTCTTGGATTGAGTCGCTATTGTCATGTGTTACAACAATTTATATAAAAAGACGTAAAACTAAAATTCAATCATACACCAATTTTGTTGAAAAAGTTGACGGGTATATTGCCATTCATGTAGAATGTTGATTACAAAATATGTGTAGCAACTCTATTTTGGGAGGTACATTTTGAGTACTAAGTTGGAACATATCTACTCCTTTAACTAGTTGTATTCTTTGTACAACGCTAGGTTTCTAACAACTCTTTTAACAAACAATATTTCTTTTGTCACGTCATATATACTAAATTGTTGTAACTTTGCTCTGAGCATTTGTTTACACGATAATTAGGATATTGTGGTACAGAGAACGTAACACCAGGGTTTGACTTCCTTCTCGGGCCCACTCTATACGTAATAATCATGAGCTTATGACCGGTGTCTAAAGGTGATTGTTCGGTCATGGTGGTACAGACTTAGTACTCCACGGTCGATACGAGGGTTACGTCTTAAATACATAGATGACTAAGAGCATCCACAATAAGCTAATTTTTACAAGTTGTTTCAACAAATTACCATCTTACAACAAATAACCACTGTTTCTCTCTCAACTTTCCTCTCTTCTAGCCACATTCACAATATCAATAATGTTTTTGAATGTTTGTACAAGAACTAATCTCCACCATCGCTCCTTCACATCACACCATTACTCATCCACGTCACCATCCACCTCCTAAAAACACCTTAAAAACATTTATTTTGGATGCTCTAATCCAATGTATGCAACTATTTTATATAAGCATATCTTTTTGTTTTCTATGTAATATTTCATCATAAGATATTTGTACAAAAACTTACAAGTGTTTGTTTTCTTTTTCCTAATATATATTTCTTAAACATGCCACAAATAATTCAGCAAATGCTAACACGACCATGTCAATAAATGTAAATTTCTATAGATTTTGTTTGAACGACTTGCCATTATATATGAGTGTTTGGTCATTAGGTACATGTGTTTGGTCAATCATGAAACAAGATGTTAAGGTATATTACTTAGAATGGTTATTTACAATATTAAGTTAATATCTTTTTATATAAAAAGAACATCAAAACGTGTTAATTTAAAATTATTAATGCTAAAACGTTATTTTAATATATATATTTCGTTGACCCAGAACACATCTTGTTTGCTTTCATTATTCAAACCAACTATTTGTAGTGCCTCTTCTCACATTCAAACTAAAAAAAAGGTCAAAGTTGTCGTTGTTTTTTTTATGTTTTTTTAATTATTTTTTTTATTGTGCTCAATCTCATATTCCCATTGGCCATTACTCCCGGCCGTCGGACTGAAACGACCCAATCCCATTGCATGGTGGGTGTATAACCTTAAGGGCGCGTTCGTTTCACAGAATTCGTGGAAATTCAAAGAAATTGGAATTAAAATCCCATGACATGACGTGTTCATTTCGTTGGAATTGGAATCTTAATTTCCTTTTAATGCGTTCGATTGTCAAGGAATTAGAATTGGAAATCAATTCCTTTAAATGATGATTTTCTAAATCCTTCCAAAATGTGGAGGATTTCAAGTGAATTCGTTGGATTTTTTTTTTAACGAAAACAGCGAATAAAATACTTTGGTTTTTTTACTTTTTTTTGTTTTCGATTTATATTTTGAGTTATAATTTTTTTATTATTATTTTTGAATATTTTTTTGAGGGGCTTTTTATCTTAATAGGAAACCTCTAAAAAATCATAAAAAAAAATCATAACACAAAATATAAATAAAAAATAAAAAATCTAAAAAAACTAAAATGTTTCTGCCGTTATTCTCGTTAAAAAAAAACCTGATTCCAATTCCTTTGTCAAACGAACACACCAAGAATGGAATTGGATTTCAATTCCTTCAAATTCCAATTCCTATTGGAATGTTCAGATTCCAAATCCTATTCCATCCAATTCCAAATTCTATGCAAATTCCAATTCCATTCCATTCCGTAAAACGAACGCGCCCTAAAAGTTAAAACTAATCTACATGCATTTTCGTCCCAACACATTTTAGCTTTTTGTATTTCACATTTTGGGTCAAAGTTGTTTGGTTAACAGAATCCTTGAATTCCTATTAAACATTAATATTATCCGCAAGTGTGAATGATAAGAACATCATCACATGCAGCCATCGTGACTTGCCAGTATGCTCGTTTGAAATTGGTTCATTTGTATTTGAGCCGACCCAAACTGGCTACGTTTCTAAATGAGTCAGGCCTATGCCAAGTTAAACTTGGCTGGTTCAGTTGGCTCACTCTCCAGATCGTTTAAATTAAAGCCTATATTATATATTAAGTTATTAACATTTACCCCAAAAATTAAAGCATAATTTTTTAATGTATATGACTTATTAATTATGCAATTCGTGTTTGTGTGTGTTAAAAATAACTTTTTTTTCATTCTATATATATTATATATACATATATCTCAATATATGAAAGATATATATGAAAGATATAAAATTAGTTTTACAAATAAATGAACTGGCTCGAGTTTTTTAACGAGCTAAACTCAAAAACGAATTTATATAACTCACCAAAAATGTAAAACATATGAAACTGAATAACTCTCAATATATTATAGAGAAAATATAACTAAAAACCCTATTACACATAGCTTGTGTTTTTTATGACGAATCCTAACTCGGCTGTATTTCATGTGTTCTATAATGTCTAATCATTATTTTGTCTATATATAACTAGGTTGGAACCCGTGTGATACACGAATTGTTAAAAAAATACAACAAAAAGAGCGATTAAGTCTATATTCAAATCCTGGCATCAATATCAACGAATTTGAGATTCAGAAAGATAAATCATAGATCTAATCAAAATTTAAAACAATGAATTGAATTAAAATTTTAAACTGACATCGAATGTGTAGAACGTAGAACACTTTTCGTCCTCTAACTCTAAACATTCCAAATGTTTGATTCTTATAAGCAATAGTTATTGCAACAATTAACCAATTTCAAATTAATTTTTAATCTAAAATCATCGAATTGGAAAGTTACCTTATCAATTGAAGGTTCTACTAATTGGATTAGAAGACGACTTTATGCCAATCGAGAATACCTGTTGCGAAGAAAGAATCGACGATGATTGTTGATTTTTCGATAGAGGGAACAGAAGATTAAAGAAGGTTGGGATAGTGTTTCTGTGAAAATTAGGGTTTGGCCTAAAACTGGTGTGAAGTATATGTGGAATCGATCGAACCGGTGAGAGTGATTATTTTAATTTAATTTTTATTTATTATATTAAGAAGAAATTCTAGAAGTTGAATGTAATTTAATTTAATTTTAAATTATTTATTATTAAGAAATTATAAGAATGCATATTATTTATGTAAAGAATTATTTAATTTAATTTGAATTATTATATTAGCAAGAAATTATGAGAATGCATGTTATTGATGGAAAGAATTATTTAATTTAATTTTAAATTATTTTATTGGCAAGAAACTATGAGAATGCTTGCTATTTATGAAAATAGTTATTGTTTTAATATAGATATATATAATTTTTGAATTATTATATTAGCAAGAAATTATGAGAATGCATGTTATCTATAGAAAAAATTATTTAATTTAATTTTAAATTATTTTATTAGCAAGAAACTATGAGAAACATGCTATTTATGAAAATAGTTATTGTTTTAATATAGATATAAACAAACTTAACTTGCTAGCTTATCAATTATAATTATAAAGCAATTAGGAAATATATTGTAATTCATAACCAACTATGAACTATTTGTTAATATTGCTTTCTCAAATTCACCGACTTTTGACTTGGAGTCCAAAATTACTAACACAAACTCAAGCTCAACTTGGTTTATAAATGTGCCGAGCCAACTCAACTTGTTTGTAAACGAGGTGAGCCGAGCCTCAGGCTCCACTCGGCTTAACTCGTTTAGAGACATAGCGACATCATATTACAAAGGAATATTTATAAATTAAAAAAACTAAAATACAACTTGGCCAATTTATTTATATATCAAATTGTAACATTTTGGATTTTTCCAAACCCGTATTTGTTTACGTTTAACCCGAACGAAACATTGTTAGATCTTTATTATTAATCAAAATTTATAAGCATTAAAGTTTTTCATGTTCCATTTAAACCCTTTATTCTCTCCAAGTTGTTCATTTCTTGTTTTAGCTTTAAAAGATTCATTATTTAACCAATTTTAGAAGTTCAAGGATCAATATTGCCAAAATTGAAATCTTTCCCTTTCTCTCACGGAGCGCCGCGTGGCCGGAGGTGCCCTTAGCCGCCGCGCGACGCCTTGGTGATGCTGCACGTATCGTTTTCGTTTTTAGTTGTTTCCTAGTTTGTTTTTGGGCGGAAATCGCTTATTTTTGACATAAATCGAGTGTTTTAAGTCCCAAGAAAACTAACCTAGCTTAGAAAAATGTCCATATACATTACTCCTTGTTCAAGATCGAATTTTACAGATTATAATGTTGATTTGATCATTAAAGGCCCATCTGGTTCTAAAACGAGTAAGTTACCATATTTAGTTTGTTTTAGTGAATCCTATATAAACATATCATATATTCTCCGCCACAAATCATCCCTAAGCCCTAAATCACCTACTCCAGCCGTCCTCCATCTGTTCATCACCAATCTTCTTCAGTTTTCCCATTATTGTTGAAGATACACTCATAAACGGTTGACTTTGCATACATGTGGACCTTTGACTCTTCGTTTCTTTTGATCCTTTCACTTTCCGGAGGACGACTTGCTTATTCGTTAGCTCGTTTAATAGCATTTATTAATCGCTTGTCATTAATCTAAGGTGAGTTTGATCATTCCCTTTTTTATACAATGTTTTTAAACGTTTTGGGGACATATGCGTACATACTCATATTTTCTATCCTATATATATACACAAACTCGCAAACATCATCATTGTGTAAATATCAGTTGAATGCTATTTGCTAATTGCTACATGTTTAATTGTTTACTTGATAACATTCGGAGAGGCCCAACATATCCCCTTGTATAGGGTTCTCATTAGTATGATCATACGACCGTCTTAGTAACCGGAGCCCGATTCGCTTGGCGAAGGTAAAACGGTAATTTTAGTCATTGTAGTCAATGCCCGATTCGCTTGGAAACGATTCATTGGTACACTAGCACGTCTTTGGTTGTGTTTATGGTTGATATATGTTTGTTATGATTTGATTGATTACTATCACATGTGTTTGTTTGTGTATTTAATATTTACCATTTATTATTTATTAATTATATAACTATTTGTTATGTCAAAATTGGTGATTATCTCACTCAACATGTGTTGTTGACAAACTCCATTTTCTACGCATATGCAGGATGCTTTATATTGAAGATTGAAGTTGGACACTTAGACAAGACCTTAGGATATACACAAGATAACCATTATTTGAGCTTACATTCATGTATTTAAATTGTTTGTTCTATTTGGATATTGTGTGTATTTATTTTCAATAAAATAATTAATTAGATATTGTCACATTTTATGTATGATAGTATCTTCGAGCTGTGAGCAATCGGATCACGCACCAGCATTTCCGCCTTAGGTTAGGATGTGGCACAAATGAAGTACATGTTATAATGACACCAAGCACATGGCAGAATGCAATAATATTTAATTGTCTTGTTTCTATGAAGAAATATAGTTGGGTTCAGCTGGAGACACCCAGATACCCCTTAATACGTCACGTATAGCACTATTCGATTATGCCAGTCTCTTTATATTTATATATACAGCCTAGGACTGATTATGACAATCCTAGGTTGTCAAGTCATACCTTATACGTCGCGTATAGTGCTGGATATACGCGGCGTATTATGCCATTTGAATTATTGATGAACCGACCCTCTCTCACTCTCTTTATATTTATATATACAATCTCATACACACATAATATCACACACAACCGAGACCCAATTACATAAATCCGAGAAGCGAGAAGCAAAAAAAATGCCGTTGTTCAACTATTTATTACAAGACTCAAACGAGGAGGAGCCGGGTTATGCGCTTAACGATCAGCCTAGCACGTTGTGGTTACCGGATTTGAACCAGGTTTCGTTTTATATTTATTTAGTATTAAGTAGCTAGTTGTTTTTTTTTAACTAAGACATGTTACATTACATTTTGTTATGAGTATTTCGGTTATGATATCCAGCCTGAACAGTCTTACGGTCAGCGTAGCTCGCCAGGGTTAGCAAATTTGAACCACGTTTCGTTGTATATTTATTTAGTATAAAGTCGTTATTTTGATTTTTAACTAATATATGCTACCATTATTATTATTATTTTATTATTATTGTTAATATATTATTATTGTTATTATTATTACTGTTATTATTATTATTAGTATTATCATTATTGCTGTTATTATTATTATTGTTGTTATTATTAATAATATATTATTATTATTATTAGAGGTAGCAATATGAGTGGGTTAGGTTGGATTTGGGTGATGAGTTAAGATGGGTTTGGATCAGGATGGGTATGGGTCATGATGGATTTTTAAAATAGAGGGTTATGATGAGTATGGGTCAAGATGGGTAAAGTTAATCCATGTTGACCCAAGTAAAGGTTAAAATGCAAAGGGTTTCAAAAACCCCTCAAAAAGATATTCAAAAAATTTAATAAAAAATTAATCACTCAAAATATAAATAAAAAACACAAAATGTAAAATAACTAAAATGTCATCGCCGTTGTCCTCGATTCATAAAAAAAAAAAGAAAAAAAACTCGGTTTTGTCTCGGTTCAGGCTCGGGTTTTTTTTTTCGGTTCATTTTTGTTTTTTTTCGTTTTGGTATCTATTCGGTTTCAATGTTTTCGGTTTTGTTTGTTTTCAATTTCTCAGTTTCATTTGGTTTAGGATGGATATGGGTCAAGATAGGTAAAGTTAACCCTTATCTTGAACTAAGTAAAGGTTAAATAAATGTTAAATTACAAAGGGTTCAAAAACCCCTCAAAAGAATATTCAAAAAAAATAATAACAAAAAATATAAATCGAAAAACGCAAAGAGTAAAATAACTAAAATGTTTCCCTCCGTCTTCCTCGTTCATAAAAAAAACTCGGTTTTGTGTCGGTTCAGGTTAGGTTTTTCAGTTTTTTTTCGCTTCGGTTTGCTTTTTTTCATTTCGGTCGGTTTCGGTATATGTTAGGTTTCGATTTCTTGGTTTCTATTCGGTTCCGTGGGTTTTGTTTGAAATAAAATTGGATAAAACTTGTTTTAGTCAATTCTAATCCATAAACAAACCCATTCTAACCTATAACCAAAAGTCACTAGCATTTTCCCAACCCATCTTGACCTTCTTGCAAAATTCGTTTGATCCATCCTAACCCATCTCAATTTTAAAAGTTATCCAAATTGACCCAAAACAACCCAAATGGGTTTGTTTTGCCACCCTTAATTATTATTATTATTACTTATAATATATTATTATTATTTGATTTTTAACTAATATATGCTACCATTACGTTTGTTAAGAGTATTTCGCTTACGATAGTTAGCCGTCGTACCTGTTACGTGTTGTCGGGTGGGATTATGGAAGTCATTCTTCTTCTTCGTACCACTTATCTGTAACATCCTAAAATTTTAATGATGAATAAAGGAAGTTATGTTTAGTGATTTCGCGTAATTGATTAATGTCGGGGAAGGAGCGGGTCTTGGACTTGGATTAATTGAGATGGGTTAAATGAGAATGGGATTTCAGGGATATAAATACCCCCAAAATCCCAAAATATCTTCATTTTCCCCCACTCTCTTAAACACACACATACACACACACCAAGCACACCCAAAACCGCCGCCGGCCGGGCCGAGAAAGAAAGAAGGATCGAGCGAGGTCCGGGTAAGAGAGAAAGATTAGTGGTGATACCAAGATAAACGAGATCCAAACAAGCTCAAAAGGTATGATTCTTGATCTTGGAAGTTTAAAGATCCGAGCTTTTAGTGTATAAACGACCGAAAATGGTCGGGAAGTGTAGTGGGTAGTATTGAACCTTAACAAGGGTGTTAAAATCGCCCGAAATGTTGATCAGAAACCGAAACAGCGGACATCTGGGCAACTTCGCCTTCATCTGGGCAACTTCGCCTTCATCTGGGCAACTTCGCCTTCAAGCGATGAACTTCGCCTGCAAGCTAAGTTCGCCTGATGAACTTCGCCTGCAAGCTAAGTTCGCCTGATGACAAGTTCGCCTGAGGTTTAAGTTCGCCTGATGATAAGTTCGCCTGAGGTTTAACTTCGCCTAAAGCTAAGTTCGCCTGAGGTTTAACTTCGCCTAAAGCTAAGTTCGCCTGAGGTTTAACTTCGCCTAAAGCCAAGTTCGTTTAGAAAATAAATTTAAAATCTAATGAAAAATGTGTTAAGACAGTTAATGGAAATAAAATTTTTCCAAACTGACCTGGCAGCTCGACCCCAGCCAGGGGCTCTGCCCCTTGGACCCTGCTCTGCCAGGGGCGCTGCCCCCGGACCCCCGTTCGTTGTGGGTAGTAATTAAGACTAGAAAGATGTTATAAGTAGTGATAGTTAAATTGATATGTATACTTGTTATACAGTCAGCCGTGCACAACTGAAGAAAGGGATTACGATCAACGGAGAACGTAACCGTGTTCAGGTGAGTTTCTAGCCCCATTTATGTGTTATGTTTTCGGGGCTGTGTGCATACTCAACATGTTTGTTAATACACTTATCCTAAGAGATAAGTGTATGCCTTATGTGGATAATGTGAATTGTATGAATGATTGCTTGATGGTACGTGAACGATCTTCGGATATTGCACGTACTGTCAGGTTGTAACGCTATGTATAAGGTAAGTATGTTATGTATGTTTATGTGTATGAACATGATAGAGATAATAGAAGAAAGAAATGATAATGTATGGTTGTATGGTTACGAAAAGGGTACCGAGCCCTAATAATACTCGAGGTATGATGTATGGTTGTATGGTAACGAAGAGGGAATCGAACCCTACTAATATTCGAGAACTAGGGAACCGAACCCTACTAATATTCGAGGAAGAAGGGTACCGAGCCCTAATAATACTCGAGGAAAGAGGGTACCGAGCCCTAATAATACTCGAGGAAAGAGGGTACCGAGCCCTAATAATACTCGAGGAAAGAGGGTACCGAGCCCTAATAATACTCGAGGAAAGAGGGTACCGAGCCCTAATAATACTCGAGGAATGTAGGGCGTAATGCTCTTTATAACATAAGATATGAATGTAAGAAAGTAAGAAAGTATGAAAGTAAGAAAGTATGAATGTAAGAAAGTATGAAAGTATGAAAGTATAAAAGTATGAATGAAAGAATATAATGTTATGTGAATGGTATGATTATGTGATTATCTAGAACTCACTCAGCGTAGCTGACTTTTAGTATGCACGCAGGTGAGTAGGATGAGGCAGCTCGCTTGAGGAGACACATGGCACTGAACAAGAATCTGGCATCTGAAGACCTATGATGTGTTAATTTTAATGCTTTAATGTGAAAGACAATAAATGTTTTGAGACAAGTTATGAATTATGTAAAGTTTTATATTCCGCGTAAATGTTTTAATTAACTCTGATATTTAGAACTGTGTTTATGAGTAAATCCAACACGAAAGTAGGGTTACCGGTAACGGGGCCTTACAAGTTGGTATCAGAGCAAAGTTCGAGAGATTTAAGCATCCTACATGCTTAGACTCGAACAGAGTATGGGATATAAGTAAGAAATGAAAGAAGATGCCAGTCCAAGAATGCCATGTGTCGCTCAAGCAAGATTAGTAAAGGTAAATTATATGATTAAATGATATATGTTAATGAGAAAGAAAATATATGTGAACAAAAGGGATAGGAATAATTGATTGTTGATTTGACTAATTGCTTAAGTAGAACCAGCACAAATAGACTCATAAAGGGAAGTGTATAGGACACGGAAAGCAATGTGATCAGCTAGTCACAGCTGGCCACTGTTATTACCTGTTAGCCTTGCTATCCTTGTACTAAATAGTTCCTTGAATGATGATGTTTGTGTTTTCCCTTTTAGAATACGATGGCTGGAGCCGGAGACATTGTTGGAGCTGGAGGTCGCACTGGACGACGCGGCAGGCCTCGTCGTGTCCAGCAACCTTCGGTTGAGACCGCTTCCAACACTGAAGCTGAAGGAAGCGCAGCGGGAAGGAACCTGGAAAACAATGAAGGAGTTCAACTGGATCCTGCAATTCAAGCAGCTATTGTTCAAGCTGTAGCCACTGCTGTGAAAAATATTACCCCGGGAAGGTCTGCTGGAAGCCGTGAAAGAACTGTTGAAGGGGCAGGTGGTAATGGTAGGAAGGATGACGAGAGGGAAAGGGGTGACTCAAGTGAGGTAAGGTCTGTGAAAGATGATGATAGGAAGAAGGGCCGAGGCGGTTGCAACTATAAGTCCTTCAAAGGTTGTGACCCGCCTAAGCTGACTGGTTTAGGAGACACAATCGCTACTCTTCAGTGGATAACCGCCATGGATAAGGTTATCAGCATTAGCGAGTGCCGTCCCGATCAAGCTGTCGGTTATGCCACCCAATCGTTTGAAGATGAGGCTATGTATTGGTGGGAGAGTGTGGAGCAGAGGAAGACCCGTGAAGAGATCAAAGAAATGAAGTGGGACGACCTGAAGGAGTTAGTAATGAAGAAGTTTTGTGCTGACGCCGAGGTTGAAAGGGCGGAGATGAAGTTCCTAAATTTGAAAGCTGGGACAATGACGCATCGTGAGTACACCACCGAGTTCAATCGAATGTCTAGGTTGGTGCCCGATATGATCAACACTGAGGCTAAAAGGATCAAGTGTTATGTGAGGGGATTACCACAGAGAGTTCGCATGTTAGTCAGAACAAGTAAACCTACTACTTTCGATTCTGCTGTCGAACTCGCAGAAATGGTCTACGCAGACTTGGTTGCGGATGATGTGGTGGTGGGAGATGAGAAGAAAGAGAGGAAAGGGGTTGCTCCTGCTAAACGACCCGGTACCCAGATGTGGAACCCTAAGAACAAGCAGCCGAGAGTTTGGGAGAACAGGTCGTGCAAGACTTGTGGCAAGGCGCACAGTGGTGAGTGTAGGTGGGGAAGGGGTTCGGATACATGTCATAAGTGTGGAAAGATACATGCCGGAGAATGTAAATTTGGGTCGAATGTTTGCTACAAGTGTGGGAAGGCAGGTCATTATGCTCATGAGTGCAGTTCTAAGCCTGCATGCTACAAGTGTGGTAAGACGGGTCATTTTGCTAGGGAGTGTACCGAGAGTGAAGCTGGAGGTAGTAGAAGGAAGGATGCCGATCAAGCTAGGCCAAGAACTAGAGCCTACATGTTGACCCAAGAACAAGCCAAGCAGATTCCGGATGTTGTCACAGGTACGTTTCTAGTGAACGGTGTTTCCGCTTCTGTATTATTTGATTCGGGCGCAAACAAAAGTTTCGTAGCCACACCATTTAGTAAACTAGCTAAAATGAAATGTTGCCGAGTGTCTGAAACTTTTGTAGTAGAAACCGCCAGTGACACTTTGGTTAAAATAACAAAAATGGTTAAGAACTGTAAGATAGAATTGGAAGGACATGAGTTCCCGATTACCTTGTACGTTATGACCTTGGGAGGGTTCGATGTGGTTTTGGGTATGGATTGGTTGTCTGAGTTTGAGGCTCAGATAGTATGTAAGAGTAGGATTATAAGGTTAAAGTCATTGGATGGTAGCGCGGTAACGGTCTATGGTGATAAGGAAAGTTCTGGGCTTAATGTCATTTCGATGATGAAAGCCGAGGGTTTGCTAAGGCGAGGGTGTTGTGCCTACCTGGCGTATGTCGTCAACGCTACGGCCGAGACGAAAGAAATGAAAGATGTTCCTATTGTGCGCGACTACCCAGAAGTATTCCCTGAGGATCTTCCGGGGTTGCCACCAGAGCGAGAGATAGAATTTCAGATAGATTTAATACCAGGAGCCCAACCTGTCGCAAAAGCGCCTTACCGTCTAGCACCGTCCGAGATGAAAGAATTGATGTCACAACTGCAAGAACTCCTCGACAAAGGTTTCATAAGACCGAGTGTTTCCCCGTGGGGCGCACCAGTATTGTTCGTGAAAAAGAAGGATGGAAGTATGAGGATGTGTATAGACTATCGTGAGTTGAATAAGCTTACGGTAAAGAATAGATATCCGTTGGCAAGGATTGATGATCTGTTTGACCAACTGCAAGGTTCAAGTTGGTTCTCACGAATAGATCTCAGATCAGGCTACCATCAGCTGAAGGTGAAAGAGGCAGACATCCCTAAGACAGCGTTCCGAACACGGTATGGACACTACGAGTTCCTCGTAATGTCATTCGGTCTAACCAATGCTCCTGCAGCATTTATGGACATGATGAATAGGGTGTGTCGACCGATGTTGGATAAGTCGGTTATCGTCTTCATCGATGATATATTGGTTTATTCAAAGAGCGAGTCTGAACATGCTGAGCATCTGAGAGAGGTACTTGAGACTCTGAAGAAAGAGAAGTTGTATGCCAAGTTTTCGAAGTGCGCGTTCTGGTTAAGAGAAGTGCAATTTTTAGGTCACGTGATTAATCCTGAAAGGATTACCGTGGACCCAGCTAAGATTGAAGCGATAACGAATTGGAAGACTCCGCAGAATCCGACTGATATACGAAGTTTCCTAGGGTTAGCTGGCTACTATAGGAGATTCATCGAAGGTTTCTCCAAGATAGCCGCACCGCTGACCGGTATGACCCTAAAGTCGATAGTATTCAGTTGGGGAAAGTTTCAGGAAGAAGCCTTTGAAGAATTGAAGAAGAGGCTCACGCAAGCTCCAATCCTTACTTTGCCCGATGGCGACGAGGATTTCGTTGTTTGTGCTGATGCCTCGCATCAAGGGTTAGGTTGCGTGTTGATGCAACGGGGGAAGGTGATAGCTTACGCGTCTAGACAGTTGAAGGTCCATGAAAGTACTTATCAGACGCATGATCTGGAGTTAGCAGCTGTAGTGCATGCTCTTAAGATATGGAGGCATTATCTGTACGGTACTAAGTGTACTATCTATACCGATCATAAGAGTTTAAAGTACTTCTTCGAACAGAAAGAACTGAACATGAGGCAGAGAAGATGGTTAGAATTGATAAAGGATTACGACTGTGAGATTAGGTATTACCCCGGTAAAGCTAACGTGGTCGCTGATGCGTTAAGTCGTAAGAATGAGGAAGTCCTTGCAACAGTGAAGTCATATAAGTTGATCATGAACTCAAGTCTTTTTGAAGAAATCATCAAAGTGCAGTCAGAAGTGTTAGTAGACGAAGGGTTAGTAAAGAAAGAAAGGATTTATGGCCAGCAAGATGAGTTGATGGAAAACACTCATGGAGTTAAAACTAGATTTGACCATATGTGGATTCCACGCCATGGTGATCTTAGAAGTCGAATCTTAGATGAAGCTCGTAAGTCAAGGTACTCAATCCATCCTGGAGCTACAAAGATGTACCAAGACTTGAAAAGAGATTACTGGTGGCCAGGAATGAAGAATGATGTAGTGGATTATGTTAGTAAGTGCTTAACTTGCTTACAAGTCAAGGCCGAGCACCAAAAGCCTTATGGGAAGATGCAACCGCTAGAGATACCTGAGTGGAAATGGGAACACATCACCATGGATTTCATAACTAAGCTACCTCGTATAGCTAAGCAACATGATACCATCTGGGTGATTGTGGACCGTTTGACCAAGAGTGCTCACTTTCTGCCCATACGAGAGGCCATCTCGTCAGAAATGTTAGCAAGCTTGTTCATCAAGGAAGTTGTAACCAAGCATGGAGTACCGTTATCGATCGTGTCCGATAGAGATACACGGTTTACTTCGAGGTTCTGGAAGAAATTCCATGAAGCTATGGGGACGAGGTTGAACATCGGTACGGCGTATCATCCTCAAACTGATGGACAGTCCGAAAGGACGATCCAAACCCTTGAGGATATGCTACGTGCTTGTGTTTTAGATTTTGGTGGAAGTTGGGATGATCATCTGCATCTGGCAGAGTTCTCCTATAACAACAGTTACCATTCAAGTATTGGTATGCCACCGTTTGAGATGCTTTACGGTAGACGATGTAGAACCCCGGTGTGTTGGGGCGAGATTGGTCAGAAAGAAATGGGAAGCCTAGAAGTAGTTCAAGAAACGTCTTCAAAGCTCGATCAGATCAAAGCAAGATTGAAAGCCGCGCAAGACAGACAAAAGTCTTATGCAGATAAGCGGCGACGACCAATTGAGTTTAACGTGGGTGACTATGTGATGCTCAAGGTCTCGCATTGGAAAGGAATTATCCGTTTTAGGAAAAGAGGAAAGTTGAGTCCGAGGTACATTGGACCGTTCAAGATTGTAGGTCGTGTGGGTGAAGTAGCTTATAAACTGGATTTACCCGATGAGTTAGAAGGAATTCATTCAACCTTCCATGTTTCTCATCTGAGGAAGTGTCTAGCTGATGACACGTCTTACGTGCCATTAATGGATATTGAGGTTGATGAACAATTGAACTACATCGAGCAACCGATAGAGATCGTTGATCGCAAGGAGAAGCAGCTTCGTCACAAGATTATACCTTTGGTAAAAGTAATATGGAAACACCGCAAGGGATCAGATGCTACTTGGGAAGCCGAGGATGAGATGCGCAAGTTTTACCCTAGTTTGTTTATGTAATAGTTAGGTTTCGGGGACGAAACCTCTTTAAGGGGGGAAGACTTGTAACATCCTAAAATTTTAATGATGAATAAAGGAAGTTATGTTTAGTGATTTCGCGTAATTGATTAATGTCGGGGAAGGAGCGGGTCTTGGACTTGGATTAATTGAGATGGGTTAAATGAGAATGGGATTTCAGGGATATAAATACCCCCAAAATCCCAAAATATCTTCATTTTCCCCCCACTCTCCTAAACACACACATACACACACACCAAGCACACCCAAAACCGCCGCTGGCCGGGCCGAGAAAGAAAGAAGGATCGAGCGAGGTCCGGGTAAGAGAGAAAGATTAGTGGTGATACCAAGATAAACGAGATCCAAACAAGCTCAAAAGGTATGATTCTTGATCTTGGAAGTTTAAAGATCCGAGCTTTTAGTGTATAAACGACCGAAAATGGTCGGGAAGTGTAGTGGGTAGTATTGAACCTTAACAAGGGTGTTAAAATCGCCCGAAATGTTGATCAGAAACCGAAACAGCGGACATCTGGGCAACTTCGCCTTCATCTGGGCAACTTCGCCTTCAAGCGATGAACTTCGCCTGCAAGCTAAGTTCGCCTGATGAACTTCGCCTGCAAGCTAAGTTCGCCTGATGACAAGTTCGCCTGAGGTTTAAGTTCGCCTGATGATAAGTTCGCCTGAGGTTTAACTTCGCCTAAAGCTAAGTTCGCCTGAGGTTTAACTTCGCCTAAAGCTTAGTTCGCCTGAGGTTTAACTTCGCCTAAAGCTAAGTTCGCCTGAGGTTTAACTTCGCCTAAAGCCAAGTTCGTTTAGAAAATAAATTTAAAATCTAATGAAAAATGTGTTAAGACAGTTAATGGAAATAAAATTTTTCCAAGCTGACCTGGCAGCTCGACCCCAGCCAGGGGCTCTGCCCCTTGGACCCTGCTCTGCCAGGGGCGCTGCCCCCGGACCCCCGTTCGTTGTGGGTAGTAATTAAGACTAGAAAGATGTTATAAGTAGTGATAGTTAAATTGATATGTATACTTGTTATACAGTCAGCCGTGCACAACTGAAGAAAGGGATTACGATCAACGGAGAACGTAACCGTGTTCAGGTGAGTTTCTAGCCCCATTTATGTGTTATGTTTTCGGGGCTGTGTGCATACTCAACATGTTTGTTAATACACTTATCCTAAGAGATAAGTGTATGCCTTATGTGGATAATGTGAATTGTATGAATGATTGCTTGATGGTACGTGAACGATCTTCGGATATTGCACGTACTGTCAGGTTGTAACGCTATGTATAAGGTAAGTATGTTATGTATGTTTATGTGTATGAACATGATAGAGATAATAGAAGAAAGAAATGATAATGTATGGTTGTATGGTTACGAAAAGGGTACCGAGCCCTAATAATACTCGAGGTATGATGTATGGTTGTATGGTAACGAAGAGGGAATCGAACCCTACTAATATTCGAGAACTAGGGAACCGAACCCTACTAATATTCGAGGAAGAAGGGTACCGAGCCCTAATAATACTCGAGGAAAGAGGGTACCGAGCCCTAATAATACTCGAGGAAAGAGGGTACCGAGCCCTAATAATACTCGAGGAAAGAGGGTACCGAGCCCTAATAATACTCGAGGAATGTAGGGCGTAATGCTCTTTATAACATAAGATATGAATGTAAGAAAGTAAGAAAGTATGAAAGTAAGAAAGTATGAATGTAAGAAAGTATGAAAGTATGAAAGTATAAAAGTATGAATGAAAGAATATAATGTTATGTGAATGGTATGATTATGTGATTATCTAGAACTCACTCAGCGTAGCTGACTTTTAGTATGCACGCAGGTGAGTAGGATGAGGCAGCTCGCTTGAGGAGACACATGGCACTGAACAAGAATCTGGCATCTGAAGACCTATGATGTGTTAATTTTAATGCTTTAATGTGAAAGACAATAAATGTTTTGAGACAAGTTATGAATTATGTAAAGTTTTATGAAAGTTTTATATTCCGCGTAAATGTTTTAATTAACTCTGATATTTAGAACTGTGTTTATGAGTAAATCCAACTCGAAAGTAGGGTTACCGGTAACGGGGCCTTACATTATCAGTAGTAGAGGTACCGTTTTATGGAACCCAGTCTTCATACCACTAGGGAAACGAACATGATGTTGGTGATTATGATGTTGGGGGAGGCTTACATGATGATGATAATTATAATGATGACTACATACGCAGGCCTACAGTTTCGTATAAAATAGATACGGTAAGATATCGTATGTTTTGTTTAAGTTATTATTACTTTTTTGAACATGTTTTAAAAAAATTCTTAAATCTGTTTCAGATTTTTAAGTCCAACAATGAGCTGGAGGATTGGGCCAAGAAGAGAGGACGAGAGCATGGGCGTGTTATTGTGGTTCAACGGTAAAGGAAAAAAGGTGTGGAGAGGAACGACACAGTCAGGCGTACCGGTAGTGTTAAAAAGTGTTGTCCATTTAAACTCCTAGGGAGGCATGACACGGCAGGTAATTGTTGGAGGCTTGAAGTACTAAACGAGACACACAACCACGATCCCGTTGTCTTTGAGAAGAGGCACGCACAGCACAGGAAAATGACCAGCGTTGAACTTGATCTGGTTGCGACGTTAAAACGGAACAGCTTGAGGCCCAGTCAAATTCACACAACCGTACTTGAGTAGTTTCCCGGTTCCAGATGTAATATAAAGGACATATACAACGCCTTGAGTAAGATTAAAGATCAGGAGAATATTGGCGATACCCTCATGAAGGTAGTTGAAAACCTTCCTAGTTTTACTATATAAAACCCGTGTTTATAATATTTATTAAAGTTTTATTAAATCCAATGTAGGTACTGGAAAATTTTTTCCATAAAAATGGTTTCATGTATTACACCTGTGAGAATTCTTCCACCTACAGGACGGAGGATATTTTCTTCTGTCATTATATGTCATATAAAATTTGGCGTGCATTTCCCGAGGTATTGTTGATTGACACGATGTACAATACCAACATGTACAAGTGGCCGTTGGTTCAATTTGTTGGTGTGACGTCGACATCAAAGTCGTTCTATATCACCCACACATTTCTAATTAGGGAAACAGAGAACTTCACATGGGCCCTCGAGAAACTTAAAGGAATGCTCAAGGATTATATGGAGCCACACATGATAGTGACTGACATGGATCGAGCCATTATGAAGTCATGTAACGTAGTCTTCCCTAATGCTACCAAAATTTATGTAGAGGGCACATCTCTAAGAACATAAAGAAAAAGTTTAAGAGTCTTTATAGAACAAATATCAGGAATGACTTCACGTACTGGTGGAAGGTTCTATACACGTCTCTGAAGACCGCACACTTCGACTATAATTGCCTTCAGATAGAATGCCATATAAAATAATACGAGAGACGCGGTAAGCCTTTCATGCGTATACAGTTACTAATAGTCAAGATAGACATTTTGTTTAACATTTCCTGTTTATTTTTTCGAAGGTCTGGTCTTATATTCGTGGCAACTGGTTAGATCCATACAAACAAAAGTTTATAGCTTTTTGGATTGACGACCGCTGAAACTACAGCGAGCACACAACAAACTGAGTAGAGAGCCAGCACACCAACTTGAAAAGGTACATCCGAGGAGCCAGCAATACGCTCGATACCATTGTGAGGTATGCCCTTCAAGTGGTTAGTATCCAGATGGTAGAAATCGGTGGAACGCTTGAAGAGTTATGTACTAAGGTTATGGATGAGCATCGAGTGCACAACTGGTTACATAAGTTACTTAATAGGGTGTCGATTACGGCTCTAAACCTAATTGTAAACGAGTATGAGTTGGTAGGAAAGATGCATGACGGCGGAGCTTCGTGCGGCCATTATTTTTTTACGTCTACGGGATTGCCGTGCACTTGTCGGCTGGAGGGATACATAGTTAACAACAGATGTATTCCATTAAAGGACGCAGACTCATTCTGGAGGAGGCTAAATTTTGATCCAGTGTATCCATAGAATGAATAAGAAGACTATTAAGCAGGAGTAGAGGATATAAAAAAATCACTTTCGTTAATAAACGACCGGAATCAAAAGAAAAGTATGTCTCGAAGCTGATGTCTATTTTACCAGGCAAATCAATTAAGAAAGAGCGTGAGAAACGAGAGGACCCTCGGGGGCGCCCAAAAACACTGATCCCCCGAGACACAGCCCCTACACCCCTTCATCGTCATGGGCGTCCACGCATGAAACCCCAACCCTTACGCTGTCTCGTTCGATCTCCCAGTCTCAGTCCCGGTTTAAAATTCCAAGCATGCGTCACAGTGAAGCGTTCTTATATTGAGAAACTGTTGGGAGCTCACCTCGCGTTTGCTTTAATGGTTGAACCAAAGCTCGTCCCAGTGATATAAATGTTAAAGAGTATTATTCCCAGGTGGGCACACCCGTTCATATCAGACATCAGAGACGTACACCCAGACAGTAATTGCGGATTTCGAGCAGTCGCTGTGGGTTTAGGAATGAATGAGAAACACTGGGCTGATGTTAGGCAAGAATTGTTGAACGAGATGGACACGAACGAAGCATGGTGGTGGCTCGTGTTTGATAGAGAGCATGAAGATTTTTATGATATGGTTCGTTCCAAACTAGACTGGTTCAATACGGTTAGACCGACACTAGGCATACGGGTGTGTACTGGTGAATCTACATGGCAGTAACAGTTATTCTTATTTCCCGATGAGACTTGGTCCTAACCAGCTGTATAAGATTCCGGTTTTAGCCTTCGTTAATTATGGAGGTAATCACTGGATAAATGTAAAATTGGAAAGTGATTTCCCAATGCTTTTGCTAGTAATGAATTGGGCAAGGTACGCGCAACCAGAGGCACAACAGTGGGGACACATAACGAAAACTGAAGAAACGAGTATAAGAATCAAAGCAGCGCTTGGCAAGCCCCCCAAGGTTTCATTGATTTATGATGGCATTTGTAATAATATCATTTGTAAGAATGCAATAATATCATTTGTAAGAATGCAACAATATCATCTATAACAATGTTTGAGTTTTCATTTAATAATAATAATAATAATAATAATAATTAACAATAGTAATAATAAACAATAATAATAATAATTAACAATAATAATAATTAGTAATAATAAGGAATAATAATAATAATAATTAACAACAACAACAATAATAATAATAATAATAATAATAATAATAATAATTAACAATAATAATTAACAACAACAGTAGTAGCAGTAATAATAATATATGGTCCCTTTTAAAGAAACAGGAGTTTAAAATGAGCCTAATATGCCGCATATAGTATTATTTTGTCCTTTGGCCACAACCCCGTTACTTTTGTTACATTTATTTAAAGAATTCACTAGTTTACATAAGTAAAATATGTAAAAAGACGTAAAGATGTAAAGCACGTATGAATGTGAAGCATGTAAAATATGTAACCATATTTACATTTATTACATGCGTCTTACATTTTGATTTACATGTATTACATTTTCTGACGATTTACGTTTGCTACATTTTCTGGGGTATTAATATAAAAGTTGAAAGGAAAACGCAGCACGGGTCTTAATGTCTGATTTTATGACAAATTGTACATATTTTTGTCTTCTTTCCATCAAATTTACATATCCATTTTACCCTTTTGAATTAAAAAAAGTTCAAAAATAAACAAAAAATACATTTGGCCTTTTCAAACAGAACTCATCCATTGATCTTCAAGATCAATGGTTAAGATGCGGGTTTCAATGGTTCAATAGTTAGGGAAGAGTTTAATGCTAATCCATACATACATACATATATATATATACACACACTAACTTTTGAACCCGTGTATTACACGGGATTTGTAAATAATAAAAATAAATAAGGTCTGTTATTTGAAAGAAATGAAAAAAATTAAAGGTAAAAAGAAAATAAAATATATAATACAAATAATAAGAAGTCTATGATCTTAAATTTACAAATTAGAAAAAATCTCTTTATATACAACATTTGTCAAAATTGTTTTGACCTATTACTCATGGATAGTTATGATGAATGAGATGAGATATTAGAGAATTAGAAGGGAAATTATAACCCATTTGCTAAAATTGTTTTGACCCGTGGACAAGGTTGCAAAAGTCGCTAGGTAGACCATAGGCGGTCGACTGGGAAGTTGGGTGCACTCGGGGAGTACTTGGAGAGTACCCAGACATAATAAATATGAAGATTTTTTTTGAATATTATATATATGTCAAATATCATTATTTTACTAATATTTATAATAAAATATGTAAATATCAATAAAAATAGAAGACATACATAACAAATTATTCTAAGAATTTCTAATCATTAATTAAAAAAAATGATATTTGTTATTTAATATTATAAAAAATAGGAATTATGTTTTATTTTTTAAGTCAAAATCGGCTCAAGTCCACAGACTAAACGTGATTATGGCTGAGGTTGACCAACTTTGATCGATTCTTAGTAACTAAGCAGAGTTAAAGAAACTCCCCTCGACGACGTACCTTGTAGCGAGTAAACGGGGAGTACTCGACCTTGTAAACCTACTTTTACAACATTGCCCGTGGATATGTGGACAAATAAGATGAGAAATTAAAGAATTATAAAGAAAATTATAATCCATTTGTCAAAATTATTTTGACCCATGGGTCATGGATATATAGGATGAATGAGATGAAATATTAGAAAGGAAATTATAACCCATCTATCAAAATGGTTTTGACCCATGGGTCTAGTTTTATTTTAGGTTTTAAATGTTTAAAAATTTTATATTAATTGAAGAGAGAGAATGCATTTATACTTTATTTATTTATTTTTAAGCATTTTAAACCTAAAATAAAACTAGTGGCCTATATTTATTTCTCGCATGAACCATCCCCTATATATATATATATGTATATATATAGGAGGGATATTTTGAGAACCTTGTTGAGTTTTAATAACTTAAGAAATTCATTCTTGATCACACATTTAATTAAATAGATTAGATTATGTGGTTGAGATTAAATGCGATTAAAAAATTAAAGTAAGAGAGAGAATAAAGATGTACCGTGATTACACAAATTTAAATGTTCATTACACGTATGTAATAAGTCGACTCAGTGTGTAAAAAATCTGTAATTTTTTTACGTATATGTAACCTACATATATTACGTATGTGTAAAAAAAATTCAAAAAAAAAATTTGTTATGTTGAATTCTTTCGAGTTCTTAAAACTCAAAGTGGTTCCCATTTGAAATATCTCCCATCATATATATATATATATATATATATATATATATATATATACATAAGGAGAGGATTTAGGAAAAACTCATCTTTAGAAAGAAAACTTAAAAATTCCTAAAAATTATTTTTAATTAAAAATAAAAAAATATTTTCAAAATTCTGTTTTTGCTATTATTCTTATATTTTGTTACCCTTCACTCAAAAAAAATAAAAAAAATAAGAAAAATAAAAAAAAACTCGCTATAATGCACATACGTATTACTGTGTGATACCGTTGTATTACACATATGTATTACTATGTATTTTTAAGTTCAATAGTATTTAATTGCATATTCAATATTTATGTATTGTATATGTGTAGTAGTGTTGTATTATATGGAAAAAAAATTATAAAATAAAAGTCGATGTAGCGCACATGTGCGTTAATGTTGTATTACACATGCATACTAATGTGTATTCGATGTGCGTATTAATCTTATATTGCATATATACAATAGTGTGTATCAAATATGTGCAATAGTGTTGTATTCTATGCAATACAACACTTTTGCAAATATGTAATGCACACTATTACACATGCGTACTACACTGATGAGGTTACCGACAAGTTTTTTTTTTTTGGAACCAATAACAACCTATAAGAATAATGGAAAAAAAGAAACTTCAATTTTTTTTTAAAAAAAAAGTTAAAAATAGATTTTTAGAAGTTTTTAAGTTTTCTCTTTAAGAGGAGTTTTCACTTGATCCTACACACACACACACACACACACACACACACATATATATATATAGGATCATGATCATGTGAGAACTTTTTGAGAATTGAGAATTCTGAGAACCATTCTAGACCATAAAAACCCAAAAATAAAAAAATCATAAAACAAAAAAAAAACACAAAAATAAAAAAAGTAAAAAAAAACTAAAGTTCTTATTTATTATCCCGGTTTAAAAAAAATTCTTAGTTTAGCTAAAATTATGCATATATGTATAATATATACATATATGTACACATATGTTTTTTTAATACGCATATGCATAATTTAAGGTAAATAATAATGTACATATGTGTACATTACGTAACTAGAGATTAAATGAAATTATTTACATGTGTATAGGTATAATACGAATTAATTTATTTTTATGAAACCGAAATGAAATATAAAAATTTTGATTTTTTTAATTTAATTTGCCAAAGGTTCTCTTAGGATATATATATATATATATATATATAGGGGAGGGATATTTTGAGAACCATGTTGAGTTTTAAGAACTCAATTCAAGGCCACACATTTAATTAAATGGATTGGAATATGTGGTTGAGATTAAATCTGGCAAGTCGACTCGGTGCATAAAAAATTCTGTAATTTTTTTACGTGTATGTAACTTACAAATATTACGCATGTGTAAAAAAAATTCAAAAAAAAATCGTTACACTGAGTTCTTTCGAGTTCTTAAAACTCAAAGGGGTTCTTAATTGAAATCTCCCATATATATATATATATATAGGTTTAAGTTCAGGAGAGAAATGAAATTACTGTGAGAAATGAATATGGATCACTAGTTTTATTTTAGGTTTTAAATGTTTAAAAATAAATGAAAAAAATATAAATGAAACAATAAATGCATTCTTTCTCTTCAATTAATATAACTAATATAACAATAATAAATCACTCTATAATTATGGATACACATATCCTATATTTGTGTAGGTTATATGTTTTTCGTGTGTAGGTAATATGTTTTCTTATTCTTATAACAAGTGTATGTTATATATTTTTGTTTAGGTTGGATATTTTTTATTGACATTTAATGCTAGCATATGTAAGATAGTTTTTTGTATTATTCATTACAATGTACCTACGTCTTGATTAATATTGATATATAATATACGAATAAATTGTATTTGTGTAGGATAAAATTTTTGAGTGTAGGTTATATGCTTTTCATGTGTAGGTTATACGTTTTCGTGTGCGTGTGTAGTTTATTGATGTTGAATTTTGTGTGTCGGTTATATGTTTTTCGTGTGTAGGTTATATGTTTTCTTATTATTAGAACAAGTGTAGGTTATATATTTTAGTGTAGGTTGTGTACTTTCTTTGTTGATATTTAATGCAAACACGTGTAAGATAGTTTTTTGTACGATTTATCACAATGTAACTACGTGTTGATGGATATTAATATATTGAGTTGGAAGAAATTGGTTTTGAATACAAAGAAATTTTAATGTATGAATAAATTGTACTTGTGTAGGATAAAAATTCAAGAGAGAAAAAATAAGTTATAAAAATAAATGAATTCTTATTATTTTCCAATTATAATAATTTGATAAGTTATATTAATTGAAAAGAGAACATGCATTAATACTTTCCTCATTTATCTTTAAGCATTTAAAACATAAAATAAACTAGTGGCTCATATTCATTTCTCACAGTAATTTCATTTCTCTCCTGAACCATCCCCTATATATAGGGATAGGTTATTGTAAAAAGACAATGTTTCCTAGGAATGGTAAGAATAATTATGGGCTATTAGATTAGGGGATCCAACGGTTGAGATTTAAAATTAACAAAAACCGACATAGTTTCATAGAATTATTCTTTTACCATAAATTTTAATGCCAAATGTCAAAAATATATTGGTTCTTACAATTCATAGAAAACTCTTTATTCTTATTTGAACCATTTTATATATATATATAGGCAAAGTATAAAATAAAAATCCACTTGAGTTGTGAAAACCCTTGAAAACCCTATGTAACATCGTTTTTTTTCCTACATGTAATATATGTTGTTACATTTAATACAAAACATCGAAAACATAAAAAAAATGTTTTGTTATTTTTTTTATATTTTTTTACTAATTTTTATATATGTTTTCAGGAGAGAGAAAATGTAAATTAACTTTTACATTTTTATTAACTTTAATTGTGGACCACAAGATTTAATTTTTAATTAAAAACATGTTGTTGATAATGGGTTTCTAGAGTTTTCACAACTCAAGTGAGTTTTTATTCTAACCTAACCTTATATATATATAGGGTATGTATATAAATTGAAAACCTATATGAGTTAAAGAAACTCTTAAAAACCCATCTTGTGGATATCACAATGATACATCATCCCTTTTAACTTGTTTGAAGATATTATTAGAAAGGCATTTTCGTCCTAGTTCTTACTTCTTTTCTCACAACACTGCTGACCATCAATCATATCTGCTATTGTACTTTTATTATATATATTTTTTATGTATTCATATGTAAGCTATTTTAGGCTGAGGGGTGTGGGGCTCTAATACGGGCTTTAGTGGGGGCTCCAACCAATAATATTATGACGTGTGGCAGAGAGAGAAACTGGATAAGGGGGGTGTTGGAGCCCCCGTTGGAGCCCCTGGCCCTGGTGTGGAAGGGCTCCAGCAGGGGCTACAGCGAATTTTTTTTTATTTTTTATAAATATATTCAAACAACGTATTATTAAAAAAACTCATAAATTATTAAAAAAAACACACATTAATAAAAAAAAAACACATTAATATCTAAAAATAAATTAAAAATTAAAGTACTAAAAAACATTATTCTTATTATTCGGCTTGGTCTTCTTCGATCAACCTCTTTCGGATACGTTCCTTTTGCTTTTCCATTAGCATTTGATCGACCGGATTTAGGTTACTGAAGTCTCTAGTAAGGAAGTCCAAATCTCTCATTCGACTTTTTTTCTTTTTGTCATTAGAGACCACCTCCATGGTTTTGTTGAATTTATTGAGGGATTCAACAAGATTGGCGATGTTTACGGCTTCCCCCTCAGCCGGTTTTTTCCCGTTGACGTCCCTTCCCAATGGCCGCCTCCTCGGCGGTGAAGACGTTTCCTCCTCCGCAATGTTTAGGTCGAATCCAACGCGGCAATCCGACCCGGTTGAAGTGCTATACGCTCCAGACGAACTAGTTTTAGTCCGTTTCGGCCGTACTTCCGCATCAACGTCCGGCGCCACCAGCTCAACCCACTTGGAACATCTTTTCAACCTCTCCCACAACTTTAAATCGTCCCACGTATTCACCATCCCATACCTCCGCAAACACTCCTGCTTCCACTCTTCGACCGTGAAATTGTAAACCGCCAAATCATCACTGCCACTTGGTCTCATACGACCGCTGTTCCTGTTGAAAAGATTAGTAAACAAGCCGACAAATTTTCTGATTTCGGACCACCGACCCGAAATCATATCGGCGTTCCGCTCTGTACTCCCAACGAGCGTATAGAACGTCTCCCTAACCTTTGTCCAAAAAATCTTGCTCTTTTGGTAGTCGGCTGCAAAATGAATAAATAAATTAGATTTCCATTTAACTTTTTTATTTAACTTTTTTATTAAAAATCATTTTTAAAAACGTTAAAACAATTACCGCAACGCCGATCCTCAGAAATGACTATCCAAGCCCGACACAAGGCTTCCTTCTCATCTGATGACCACGGAGTGGTTTTCCGTTTCGTCCTCGGAGTCGAAGCCGGTCCCGACCCGTCCGTTGCAAGTTGTTTTTTCCGGTGGGCGCGTCTTTTTGGTCCCGTAGCTTCACCGTGTGATTCTTGTGTCTCCGGAACAACAAAGTTAGGAGACGGTTGTGTGTTGGATGGTTGAAAGCCGGATGATTCTTGCGGCTCCGAATAAAACATCGGTTGGTGCGGTGACGACCATAAATCGTCGTCAATATAATCTGAATCAAGGTTTGGGTACCAATTTCCAGCCATTTTTTTAAAAAAAAGTTGGGAAGATGAGTTGATTTTGGGTGAAGGTTTGAAGTTGTGGTGATTGATATGGGTGAAATGGGGTATTATATAGGGAAAAAACATTTTTTTTAATTAAATAAGAGCCCAACGGCTCTTTGTATAAAACCAACGGCTCTTTTCATCAAAACCAAGACCACTTTACTCTCTCTTCTGCCGCTAACAGGCTCACGCCTACATGTTTTTTCGCGCTAACGCCCCGTTAGCGCCCCCGCTAGCGCCCCGGTGGTGTGGTGTTAGCGCCTGGGGGCGCGAGCGGAGGGGCTCTGGCGCCCCCGTTGAAGCCCCACACCCCTCAGCCTTAGAAAAAAATATTAACATTCATTTGTTTATTTTAATTTTTGTTTTAATTCAAACGAGATCATGAATGTGATTTTACTCTCTCTCTCTCTCTCTCTCTCTCTCTCTCAAATCGAAACACTTACCTAATATTAATATTTATAATAACATGGTTTATTAACTATATTTATATTAACATGTGTTTATATAAATATCTAAAAACAAAAACAAATATGTAAAAAAAATATGTAAATATGTAAAATAATATGAAAATATGTAACAGTAGTATGTAAATTTGTAAAAACAACATGTACAAAATTTGTAAACGTAAAATTTTAAAAAATATGTAAATATATAAAAGTAACATGTGAAAAAGTATGTAAATATGTAAAAATAATATGTAAAAAATATGAAAATATGTAATAGTAATATGTACAAAAATATGTAAATTTGTAAAAACAGTATGTACAAAATATGTAAAAGTAACATGTAAAAAATATGTAAAATTCTTAAATAATATTATAAAAAATATATAAATATATAAAAGTAATATATAAAACAATACTACAATTTTTTAAACAAGTTTACTCATATATAAGTATCATGTCACAAAACAAGTTTACTCGTATTTATAATATTATAAAACAAAACTAAATTAAATATAAAGATACACAGAGAGAAAATTTTAGTTTAAAACATTTAAAAGAAAACCCTATAAAACTAATAGACAATAATAATTGAACACTGTTATAAGATCATATATACATTATGTGTATATATGGTGGTTATGGTAGTTATGTTTGTTATATTCTTATACATATAGTCTTATTGTATTGAACCTGCTTGATTACTTCTTCATTCAATAATATACAAAGTCTCTCCATATTTCTCTCTGGTTTATAATACGTTATCAGCACGAATTGCTCTATAGACGAGTTCGTTCGTTGTTCATCACATCCAGGTACACATAATCATCTTCACGTTTTATTGCATATGTTTCCATGTTATTTTTGTTTACAAAAGTATAGATATATACCCATGCAGGATGAATATATGTATATGCACACATCGGATATTAAAATCAAACTCATCATTCAAAATTATGATAGTGTAAAAGAAGAAAGAATCAAATTCATAAATCTCCATCACTGTCACAATTAAAGAATCTTTTCTAACCATAAAAATTAAAAATAAATGCCAATAAAAAGATGAAAAAAGTTTATGGGTTGAACAAATATTAAAACATAATGAAGAACGGAATATTAAAACATACAAAGTTGTTAAAATTCAAATTCAAATTCAAAATATATAATTTCTAAATGGAATCATAATTACTAAATCCTACTTATACGGCGAAGAGCCGGTGGCGCTGGAAAATTCCGTGAGTGGTTATGGAAGGATAAGATTTGAATAGTTATTAAACAAGTGGTGTTTATCTCTATATCAAGAATAATGGAGAAAAGGCATACGGTTACAAATACAAGAAACCTTGGTTGAAAATGCTTCAATATAAGAAGCACCAGAAACATTCAAAGATGACATATATTATCATGCTCAACCATAATTAAAAAAATATACATATTCACGACAAAAGCGATCACAACCGTAAAAATATACATCCATATGCTTTGATTGTTAAATGTCCATGCAAAAATAAATATAAGTCGTACATGACCCATTTTTTTTATGATAAAGGGTCAAAATCATCAACGATCATCAATTGAAACAAATGAATAAAATTAAAACAGTCCGATAACCGGAAAAGTAAATAACTTGTCTTTTGGAGCCCGGATAGTTTCGGCGACGAAATTTCTCGATAGTGCGATACTACGACGGGATCTATCGGATTTATGGTTTATTATACGTTAAAGTCTCCAACAGAGTTACAACAATGTCATAAACCAATGTTAAGTACACAACACCACAACTCACACTATTATTATAAAAACATTAGAAATGTTTTGTCGTCCTCGACAGAGATATTTGGTACTACCTCATGTATTAGTATCATACTGAATGCTCCTTGAAGGGGTATGCACCCGCCTTAACATCGAGCGGGACGGGTCAACCCACAAGATATAGACAAGAGGCTTGAAATCAGGATGTCATGAAGACAAAAAGCCAAAACCTATGCGCGTGGCGCATATCACATATGCTCACGCATATCACATATGCTCACGCATATCACATATGCTCACGCATATCACATCTGCGCGTGACGCATATCACATATGCTCACGCATATTACATATGCTTACGCATATCACATGCTCACGCATATCACATCTGCGCATGAAACATCTGCGCGTGAGAATAAAGAGAAGACCTTGCGCATCCCCGGGATAGGCGCATAAAGGACAACACAACAAATGAGACAATAGTCTAATCCAAATCAGGATAAGGACAACCATGATTGTACTCATCAGACAACCTTCCAGAAGGTATCTTTTAAGGAATAAAGAATGTGCTGATGTTGACAGCTGCCAATGAAGGGTGGACAACTCAGCAAAACCCATGTGCCACCACGTGATGGCACATGGGTCAGGTAAAATACCTTGGCCAGAGAATAATCAATGAAAAAGCACCAGGTGTCCTAAGTACACGTGGCGCGAAGCAATAGGAGGAGGCCAAAAAGGCCCTAATTGGGTCTAAGCCCAATCATTGGAAACCCTAATATCTTATTCTCACATTCTTTACTCATTTTCACATTCTTATCTTCTCCTGCAATATCTTATTCTCACACCGGAGGGTTACCCCAAAGAGGACCCCTCTGTCCCTTTCTGAGGGGTAAGCTCACGGTGCTGTTCGTTTTGTAGGTGGAAGAACTCGTATCTCGGAAAACCATCGGTGATATAGCACACTCATACCCGAGGAACGTAGATCGAATACAAGTAAGTCGATACACGTTTCTTCATTGGCGCCATCACCTGTTACAACGGCAACAAAACCACTATTTCATCAGTTTTCTCTCTGAAAATCTTCACCATGGTTTCCGGAGTTCGAAACAATGATCAAGTTCTGGAGGATAATGAGCTTGAGATGTTAATGAGGGACATCAGGTTCTGAGGGCGCCGCGTGACACTGCGCGCACCACCAGTAACCATCCCTTCAACACAACACCTCATAGCCAGACTGAAACTCCCCCAGACGATCTCACGTTCCAAAATCTGACTGGTACAAAACAAAAAGGACCAATGGGTCCGGAAGTTGAAACCAATGACCCTAAAGAATGGCTCATAAACGAACAACGGAGTTTAATGGACAAATACAATGAGCTGGTAAAACACAAAAAATTTAGCCGACTTAACACAAATGCTCACATTTGATAAACAAACCATTCAGGGAACAAAAAAAGGCGCGCGCGCCGGAAGACGGTCATTCTGTTCACACCGAACACGCTGATATTAGTGATGAGGAAGAGGTGCACAACATGAGGAAGACGCGAGATACTCATGCAGGAGGTTCACAGCTTCGCGCACACATGAACATAGCACCTGGAGCCAAAGCTGATATGGATCTATACACACTATACAACCCACAAGCGAAAGAGCAAGTGGACGTAACCACACCATATAGGCCAGCCATCTTGGTAAAACATTCAATATTTACTGAGCGCATTGCGAAGGCTCCCATTCAACACAAAACCAAGATGCCCAGTGGTTTAGGCAAGTACGATGGTACAACAGATCCAGATGATTTCTTACAAGGTTTTTACAACACTGGAAACCTAGAAAGCTGGACGATGCCAACATGGTGTCACATGTTTGCTCGCTGCCTCACGGGCGCAGCGCGTGTCTGGTTCGAAAGCTTGCCGACAGGACAAATCGATGGGTTCGAAGAGCTATTGGAAAAGTTCCAGAATCACTTTGTACAGCAGTGCAGACACACGCGCGACCCCGATGACATCATGCACTGCGTGCGCAGGAATGATGAAACTATTGAGGACTACATAACTCGTTTCAATCAGGAATCTCTTGCAATTGGAGGCATCACTGAACAACTCTTGCGCGTGGCCTTTATACAAGGTGCGCGCAGTGATCAACTCCGCAAAGCTCTCGTGAGCAGAGAAGGCATGCCAACCACTTGGGCTAAGCTTATGGAAGCATCGCGAGTCTTCGCGCGAAATGAAAAACAAATTGCCCAAGACAGAGCAAGAGATAGAGGGCATCAAACAGAAGCACCACGCAACAATGAAAGGAGGGGCAAACAAAACTCCGTATGGTCCAGGTTGCAACAAACCAATTATTCTCCCGCAGAAAAGCAAGCGCAACAAAGTTCACCCCAGCCCCAAAAAGACATTCTTAATCGCGGAGAGGGTGGCAAGAAGGAAGGCGGCAGAGAGCCTAATAGACCTCTACCAAGAATATGGACTCCCCTCACGAAAAACGCCTTCGCAAGTGTTAAGCACAGAGAATGTCCAGTTTAAAAGCCCCAGGCCATTACTCCATAAGGGACCACCAAACAGTGGCAAATATTGTGAGTTTCACAAATCCACAGGGCACAACACCGATGCATGCCACCATTTGAAGGATGCGATCGAAAAAGATGTGAAATCAGGCAAGTTGGCTCACCTAGTAAAAAACCCAAGACCAGAGAACGAACAACTAGATGGAGCCTCAGCCAGTAAAAAATTCAAAAGAATCTGTGTAGCTGAAGGAGGAAGGCAAGGGCAAAGATCGAGGAAGAGAAGCGCGCAAATCCAAGGGGATTGGCGCGAGCAACAAGTAATCTTTCCAAGAATCAGAGGAGGCCCGTCTATCAGCAGTCCTCTAGTCATCACTGCACACATCGCTCATTATGAGGTGTCAAGAGTCCTGGTGGACACCGGTAGTGAGTCAGACATCATGTATGAGCAATGTTTCGGGAATTTGGATCCAGAGGACCAAGCAAGGCTTGAAGTTGTGAGTGCACCAATCTCAGGTGTCTCAAACGAAATTATTCACCCCCTAGGTCAGATACAATTCGAACTAACTATGGGGGATGAGAAGCACAAGCGAGCTGAAATTGTCAACTTTCTGGTCTTGCCCACCACTTCATGCCATAGTATGATCTTGGGTAGAGGAACGATTTCCCAATTCAACGCCATACCGTCACCAGCGCATGGCGCTTTGGGGTTCCCAACACCAACAGGAGTAACATTTGTGTATCGAGATCATTTATGCGCAGTAACAAGTATACCTCGAGAAGGGAGAATGAAGCTTCCAGTGGCAAACAACGCGCCAGAGGAATGGATTCTCAACCCAAAATTCCCAGAACAAACAATCACAATCGGAGCAACGATATCAGATGACACAAGGGTGAGAATGAAAAGATTGCTCACAACGTATACGTCAGTCTTCGCGTGGCAACATTCTGATATGACTGGGGTTCCGCGAGACCTGGCGCAGCACTCTCTCAACACATTCAAGTCTGTAGAGCCAATTGCTCAAAAGAAAAGAGTCATGAGAGGCCATGAATGAGCAAGTAGAAGATCTACTGCGCGCGAATATCATTCGCCCAATACGATACCAAACATGGTTAGCCAATCCTGTGATGGTAAAGAAGAGCAATGGGTCATGGAGAATGTGCATTGATTTCAAAGACCTCAACAAAGCGTGTCCACAAGATTGTTACCCCCTCCCAAACATTGACGCGAAGGTGGACTCTGTGACGCCATTTAAGCTCAAATGTTTCCTGGATGCCTATAAGGGCTATCACCAAATTCAAATGGCACCGCAGGATGAAGACAAGACTGCTTTCAGAACTGACAAGGGTGTTTTCTGTTACACAAAAATGCCCTTTGGTTTGAAGAATGCAGGAGCCACTTACCAAAGACTCATGGATGCAATTTTCAACGAGCAGATTGGAAAAAACTTAGAAGTCTACGTGGATGATTTGGTGATTAAAAGCAGGGAGGAAAAACAAATGCTCAAAGACATCGAAGAAACCCTTCGGCGCCTAAAGGAAGTAAACATGAAGCTCAACCCGAGCAAATGCACATTTGGCGTGGAAGAAGGGAAATTTCTCGGCGTAATGGTCACCAAGGATGGTTTCAAGGTGAACCCAGAGAAGGTGGAGGCTATCCTCAGCATGCCCTCACCATCCACCATGAAGGAAGTTCAAAAGTTGAATGGTAGATTGGTATCAATTAACAGGTTCCTAGCAAACCAT
Organism: Bidens hawaiensis; assembly: GCF_021521415.1. Taxonomy (NCBI): domain Eukaryota; kingdom Viridiplantae; phylum Streptophyta; class Magnoliopsida; order Asterales; family Asteraceae; genus Bidens; species Bidens hawaiensis. The sequence continues at coordinate 1,541,404 of NW_027491079.1, forward strand.
GCAAGCAAATCTACCCCATTCATTAACACATTGAGAAATTGCTTAAAGAAAAGCCAATTCAAGTAGACGCTTGAGGCCGAGCAAGCTTTCAGTGAGATAAAAGAATGTCTGATAAATCTGCCTGCACTCACAGCTCCACTACCTGGTGAAACTTTAACGTTATACCTGTCAGCAGGAGAACGCGCCATGGGCGCAGTATTGTTGGTGGATCGCAAGGGAATCCAAACACCAATTTATTATGTAAGTCGGGTACTGACAGATCTAGAGACGCGCTACATCATCATAGAAAATTTAGTTTTATCACTAACGCATGCGTCGCGCAAGCTTCACAGATATTTCAATGGTCATCCTATTGAAGTCCTGACTGGTTACAACATCCAGCAAGTCTTGCGGCGTCCCGCGCTCTCAGGAAGGCTGACAAAATGGGCGCTGGAATTAGGGGAGCACACGATCACCTATAAGCCTCGTCCAGCAATCAAGGGACAAGTCTTAGCAGATTTCATCGCAGAAATCCCTGAAGGAAAAGTCGAAGAGGCTCAGCGCGAAGTAGACCCTCCGCAAGCCAATAATGAAGAAAGCGTTTGGAGATTATTCACTGATGGAGCTTCAAACAACGAAGGTTCCGGCGCAGGCCTCAAACTGGTGGATCCAGAAAATCATGAGTATACCTACGCAATCAGGTTGGATTTCAAGAGCACCAACAATGAAGCTGAGTATGAAGCCCTGCTGGCTGGTTTGCGCATCGCGCACAAGTTCGGAGTTAAAAAGCTAGAGGCTCATGTAGATTCATACCTGGTAGCAGCACAAGTCAATGGCCTTTATGATGCCAAGGAGAACACCATGCCTCTGTATCTAGAGCAGGCGAAGAAACTCACCGAACAATTTGACTTTTTCAGAATCATACACATTCCGCGCAGCGAAAATAAGTCCGCCGACGCGCTAAGCAAAATGGCATCAACCAGCTTCGATCATTTTGGCAAAGATGTCAGGGTGGAAGTAATGAGCAACCTGTCAGTGGGAGCGAAGTCTGTTCTTGTAATTCATACAACACCTTCATCATGGATAACTCCAATAATGGAATTCTTGAATGAGGGAAAGGTACCAGACGATCGCGCACAGGCGAGGAAGATAAGACACAAGTCGCAGAACTACGAACTGCTCGATGGTGCGTTATATCGACGCTCTTATCTTGGACCACTCATGAAATGCCTAGACGCTGAGGAAGCAAGCTATGTGATCAGAGAGATACACGAAGGAATCTGCGGAATAATTGCTGGCCCGCGCATGGTGGTCGCCAAGGCGATGAACGCAGGTTACTATTGGCCAGGCATGTACTTGGACGCGTTAAAAGTGATCCAAAAATGCAAAGCGTGTCAGAGCTATGCGCCAAATACCATGCGACCAAAGAACAACTTGATTCCGGTGACCTCTGCATGGCCTTTCCACAAGTGGGCAGTCGATATTGTGGGTCCCTTGCCGCAAGCGCCAGGGCGAGTAAAGTTTTTGGTAGTGGCAGTAGACTATTTCACAAAATGGGTTGAAGCCAAGCCACTGGCAAAAATCACAGCCGAGGCAATGAAGCAATTTATTTGGAGCCACATCGTATGCCGTTTTGGCCTGCCCATGGAAATCGTGAGCGACAATGGCAAACAATTCACTGACAGGAAGATATTCAGTTGGCTCAAGGAATTGCGCATCAACCAGGTCTTCACTTCAGTATACCACCCTCAAGGGAATGACCAAGTGGAACGCGCGAACCAGAGCTTGCTGAATGGGCTGAAGAAAAGGTTGGAGGGAGAGTCCCATGCATGGGTCGAGGAGTTACCTAATGTCCTGTGGGCGCACATGACATTAAGCAAAACCAGCAATGGCGAGTCCCCGTTCAGCCTAACCTATGGAACCGAGGCTGTGATTCCAGCAGAAATTGGATGCCCATCCTATAGAGTGCTCATGATGAGTAAGACGGATAATGAGCAAGAAAGGAGGTTGGATCTCAATTTACTTGAAGGGCGCAGAGAGGCGGCTATCATCAGTGAAGCCAAATACAAGAAAAAACTAGAAAAATATTACAATCAGCGCGTGAAAGAATGCCACTTCAAGAAGAATGATTTTGTCCTTCGAAACAATGAAGCTAGTCGCGCAATACCCCCGGGAAAGATGTCTCCCAACTGGGAGGGACCTTATCAAGTCTCGGAAGAATTGGGAAAAGGCGCATACGCTTTAAAAGATTTAAATGGAAAGAAGATCCCGCGCACATGGAACGCAGCACAACTTAGAAAATGTTTCATGTAAAAGTTGTCAAGTTTGTAATCAAGGCTTTTTAAGCCATTATGAATAATGATACGCGCTATTTTCTCTTAATATGCGTTTTATTACCTTTTGCATACATGTTTCACACTTCCCTTTATTAATTTTGAGCAATATGACAACATTGTATTGACATCAAACTAAAAATAAAACGAAGTAAAACATACATGCGCGAGCTTCAAGCTCAAACGCGTTAACGTGTTTTAACTCTAAAACGTCAGGGCCTTAGCCCAATAATATGAGCCTTAGCTCAGGGCCTTAGCCCAATAATATGAGCCTTAGCTCGAATTACTCATAGCATCCATCCTACGTATTGCGCAGCTGGACCATAAAAATACCTAAGCACAACTAAGGCAAAGTACATGCCAAAGCATAGTTGTTAAGGTCTCAGGTCGGGGCCGCGCATGGGATTATATTGGATATAAGCAGAGTAACACATACTGACACGTAAAGGCTAAAAAACTCATTCATAATTCCCTATAATAAACGCACGATAACGTCGCGCAAAAGAGGAACATTGAAATGCTAAGGCACGTGTCAGCATATTCAGAATATTGCAAAATAACTTGAAATATGACAACTGTTAAGGATTAAATAAAATAATTTCCTTACAGCCTTGTCCAAGTTTCAATGTGTAAGCATACCTTATATTCAACGAGCACAAACATGCAATATAAAGAGACGAATTGGGAATGCGCAAGATGCGAATAAGGGAAAAACAAAATTTCATTCCACAAACATAGAAGTTTACAAATTTACAAATGATGAGGTAAAAACTACAAATACAAAAAAAAAAAAACAAGAAGGGCTTTTCAAGTCTCTATATCAATATCAGCCTCTTCATCGTCCTCATAATTACTTCCTCCCTCAGCATCTGGCGCAGCCCGCTCCTCGTCATCTCCAAACTTACCATAATCAAGCTGTTCGTCTTGAATATAGTAGTCTTCTATTATGATAGCGTCAGGAGTAGGTCCTTTGGCCACGCTAGAGCCGCTGGCAGAGGTAGCGTTGCCCGCGCCATCATCATTGCCACCAGTCCCTTCACATTCATCAAGTAATTTCTTTAAAGGGCCAAGATCGGGCTGGTCAGCATGCGCGGCTATCTGCAAGTCACAAGGAACAGTATGAGTACAAAAGATTATGAAAATAAGTCAAGCAAACTCATTAAGGTTAAAATACCTGCTCAAGGATGGGAATTGGAGTATTCAGGTACTTCTCCCCCACCTCAGCCATGTCAGCGCAGACAACGTCGAGCTGATAAAGGTAGTCGGATGGATTCTTCTTTAGCATGCCATATTCATAACCATCCTTAAACCCTTCAGCTCGACCCACCAAGCGCGACGCCGCATTACAATCCATCACAAGGGTCTGAAACTCGTCTGAGTATTTCATCGCATAAACGCAACGAGTCACACCCTGTGAAATCAGCCATTGACGGTCCTGCGCGAGGGAAGAAACAGACGTCTCAAGAGCAGGGATCTGAGAGTTTAACAACTCAACAGTTTCCTTGGCTTGTTTTAGCTCTTCTTTGTCAGACGCCGCTGCCGCCAAGGCTTCATTTTTTTCCGCTCGCGCAGCATCGAGCTCTTTCTTCAGGCGCGCAACCTCACTCTCCAATAAAGATTTGTCAATATTAACCTGCGCAATAGTTTGGTCACGCGCCTCTGCTTCCAACTCCAGGTCACGCGCTCGACGCGCGTACTTGGCCGTGTCTGCCTCTGCCGCTTGCAGCTTCTCCCGCGCAGCTTGCAGCTCAAACCCGCGCTTCACAAAAGCAGCGTTGGCACTTGCCCGGTTCTCGCTAAGTTCTGCTTGGAGTTTCTCAGCCCTCTCTCGGGCATCAGAAAGATTCCAAGCAGAAATCTTAGCCTTTTGCTTGGCCTCCGCAAGGGCATCACGTACCTTCATATAATCATTGCGAAGCTCTTGGGAGGCAGCAAAGAACGCAGACCCAGCAAAAAGGTGGTCATTAAGCAAGTCCACGCGAGCGCGGTCCTCTTGAAACCTCCTTTCAGCTGGAGGAACAGAGTGAGCCCAAAAGTCTTCACATACGCCCATGGATTGGAATGAGCTCTCTTCAGTGATATTCCAGCTCGGGCGGTATATGTGATCGGCTCCCTACAAACACAAAGCAACGCAAAGAAAGGTTTTAGTTATCTAAACACTAATTTGGAAGTCTGCACAGTGGAGCAAAATAAACTTATACATGCGGAGAACCGGCAGAAAGGTTAGCGCCAGCTGGCGAGCTCCTGCCCACCCCATGAGAAAAAGGCTGGGCCATGAAATCTCGTGGCGCTATAGGGCTTATGCGGCCACCATCAGAATCTTCAAAATTAACCTCCTCATCATCCTCTATAACAGGTCTCTTCTCCTGCGACTTGGAAAAATCAAAAATAGTCTCACGAGGAGGGCTGCGCGCAGGAGGAGGTGAGGAAGGTCTTGACGCTGTTAGATCAGCGCGTAAAATAGTCTCCTGCTCCTTAGTGATCCCAATGAGAGGAGATTCAGTACTTGTTGGAGCAGGAGCAGAACTAACGGCGCCAGCGCTAGCAGTGCCACCAGCAGTTTGTGTGCCAGCTATAATTCCTATTAAAAAACCAACAAGGAGAAATGATTCATGACTTGAACTAAAGGAAAAAACCAGACAATCAAAGCGCAATAAATACCTTGGCGCACCGCAGTCCGTGAATTAAACATCGCCATGAAGTCCATTTTCCCCCTTTTCGAGGGTAAAACAGGGGACTTCAAAACAACCTTCGGCGTAGCCTCGGCACCTTGCTGCGCCTGAGGTTGAGCCACCAACGTTGCCGGCTCTACAAACATTTGAGTGAACAAAGCTTCATTAATGACTATCAGAATCACGCTCATAAAACCACAAAAAATAAACAAAGTATACATGTTGGAGAAGACGAAACAGCAGGCATAGCACCGCTTCCCTTGTCCGCCGCGCGCAGAGACGAGGTGACGGCACCATACCTCGTGTGGACGGGAGGACTGCCCACACCTTGAGGCAAAGAAGACGAGGAAAACTTGGAAGTAAAACCCTTGGTTTTCTCAAGTCCCTTCGCTTGAGTAGGAGGAAAATTCTGGGCAACAGAGGCATCATCTTTTTTCTGTTTTTTACTGGCCCCTGCGCCAGTTTTGCCTTTAGCCTTACGCTTGAGTTTTTGCGCTTCAGCTTCTTCCTCCTCCACTTCCTCTTCCACAAGCTCCAACTCATAATTAGCGAGCGCATCTACAATACGCGCAACAGAAATGTTAAAACCAAATTTGGTACTCTAAAGGGCTAAGCACAAATACAAAGGCTTACCAGGCGCATCGCTGTAAAAACAAAATTCTAAATCGACAGGGATGAACATATCATCAAAGCGATCAGGGAAAGCAACTTCCCCAGCGCTCAGCGCGACAGAGCCACCTTCCGTATGCTCGTCATAGGCGGCGTGGATGTATTCCTTGCTTTCTGCATAAAACAAGACAAGTGATATCAGCAAAACGAATTATACTCGCGCAAAATTAATGCAATGAACAAACAACCCACCTGAGCCATCAACATGGATGACAGGCTCAGTCCCGCTGTCAATCCACCTCTTGCTCATGCCAACCCCCACCAACGCTTCCTCGTAAATTTTCCTGGCGGGGGATGGTTTAGCAGATAACTTCTTAACCCACGCGCCAGATGGATTCTTAAGAACGTCATCATCCGCGGGCGCGGAAGTAATCGCGCGCATAGTCATGCGGATGGGAATCACACCAGCCTTGATATAAAAGAATTTTTCAGCCCAGTCATGAAGGCTTTTGAAGGAAACAGTGCAACACTTAACCTTCTGACTGCGCGGTGTGAATGAGAACCAAGAATCTTGGATTTTTGGCTTATAAAAATATTGAAAGTGCCGAGGGGTGGCCTCCTCGCGCTGAGCTTTGCACATGAACTCAAAATGAGTCATGCGCACTAATCCACAGGGATGAACCTGAGATATATGAATCCCGTAAAACTGGAGGAGCGCACCTATAAACCTCGTTATTGGAAGACGAAGATTACAGTGGGTGAAACAATGAGAGTATAAAGAGATATAGCCGGCGGGAGGATCCGCCGCCGTTTGCCCGGTCGCCGGGAGCAGACAGCCATACTCAGGGAGAAAACCCTGAGAGGCGACGAGATTATCAAAGTCAGATTGTTTCAACTTGCAGGGAATCTCATCCCATCTCTTCACCGCCTTGTTCTTCCCTCCCTCCTCCGACGAGGCCTCGGCAACCCGTTTACCCTTGCCGGTCTTCTTCAAAGTAGACATAACCACTGATTTTACACGGCCTTTACTAGGGGAAATTGTGGTGTCTGGGTTATCATACATACAATTGCGAATCGAACAATATGGTTACTTTAAGCACGGAAATCTGGAAGCAAAGATAATGGCTCTTTATCGGAATGTAAATGGAAGAAGCAAAAGCTCTGAAAATGACAATGGAGATGAAGAAAAAACCGTTCAAAAGGTTTGGTTTTATAGGCCCAGGGGAGAGAAAGAGAAACAAGTAATAATCAGATCTACGCTCACGTGCCCCCACGCGCAGGCGTAGGCCAACATAAGCGCGACACGTGTTCCTGACACTGTATGAGGAGACGTGAAAGGCAACTGTAGCACCTCGAGCACGCGAAAGGTCTGACACATAACGTCTCCATCTCTGATGCATGTCAGCATCAACCAACCACGTGCATTGACGATTCGTTTTAACTAAAGGGATAGAATTTCGCGCAACGCACATATGAGAAATGAAAAAGAAAAGACAAACCCTGTTAAAAGAGCAAACTATTATGTCTAATATCTATCTTACCTCGCTCGCCCGAGACAAGACACACATTAGACTGGGGGGGCTTGAAGGGGTATGCACCCGCCTTAACATCGAGCGGGGCGGGTCAACCCACAAGATATAGACAAGAGGCTTGAAATCAGGATGTCATGAAGACACAAAGCCAAAACCAATGCGCGTGGCGCATATCACATATGCTCACGCATCACATATGCTCACGCATATCACATATGCTCACGCATCACATATGCTCACGCATATCACATCTGCGCGTGGCGCATATCACATATGCTCACGCATATTACATATGCTTACGCATATCACATGCTCACGCATATCACATCTGCGCATGAAACATCTGCGCGTGAGAATAAAGAGAAGACCTTGCGCATCCCCGGGATAGGCGCATAAAGGACAACACAACAAATGAGACAATAGTCTAATCCAAATCAGGATAAGGACAACCATGATTGTACTCATCAGACAACCTTCCAGAAGGTATCTTTTAAGGAATAAAGAATGTGCTGATGTTGACAGCTGCCAATGAAGGGTGGACAACTCAGTAAAACCCATGTGCCACCACGTGATGGCACATGGGTCAGGTAAAATACCTTGGTCAGAGAATAATCAATGAAAAAGCACCAGGTGTCCTAAGTACACGTGGCGCGAAGCAATAGGAGGAGGCCAAAAAGGCCCTAATTGGGTCTGAGCCCAATCATTGAAAACCCTAATACTATAAATACCACACCACCTCCACAGTTGGGGTCAAGCAAGAAATATATTCTGAATCCTTTACTCATTTTCACATTCTTATCTTCTCCTGCAATATCTTATTCTCACACCGGAGGGTTACCCCAAAGAGGACCCCTCTGTCCCTTTCTGAGGGGTAAGCTCACGGTGCTGTTTGTTTTGTAGGTGGAAGAACTCGTATCTCGGAAAACCATCAGTGATATAGCACACTCATACCCGAGGAACGTAGATCGAATACAAGTAAGTCGATACACATTTCTTCACTCCTAAAGACCATATTTAATATGACATGTATGGCCAGAAAACCATATTAGATAACTAACCGTTTCCTAACTAGATTAACTGGATAAATATTTAAAGTACATTAGTACACTAATTATCAATTATAATGAATTGTCATTACTAAATACGCATCTTCTACACGAGGGCATATCATTGCATTAATCTAACTTATCTCCAGAAGAGAACCAAATTCTCATCATAACTTATCACCAGAAGAGAACCAAATTAAAGCACCTTAGTATGACAATAACATTGAATGCATCACAATCGAATTCCAACCCCTGAAGTGATCAGTGTGAATCTGAAGTCCAATATGTCATACATTTATAAATAAAAACGAAAAGGAATACTTCATCTGTGATTAATTATGTTTTGAGTTATTAAAATTCAGAAACTAATAGACGAATTACCTGTAACTATAATACTTCACATCAAACTTGTGTATGACATACACAAACGTTACACACATGTTAATTGTGTAACAACCTTCTAGTATTGAACCTGCAGTTCAACTTAAAAAGAACATGAAGTTCTACACCGTATGTTCTTATACACAAGCTCTTGGATTTCTTATCCACAAACAGATTGTATAGACCGATAGTTCTAACTATAAAGGACCTGAAGTTCCATCTGCTGATAGCAACTACTCCCCATCCTAGCTAAATATGGTAATATATGAAATAATATGAAATGTAAATAATATGAATCATTTACATATGATAGTATTTCCAGTCTTAGGGGGAGATAAGAATGAAAAGCCTGGTAATATATGAAATAATATGAAATGCCTCACAAATATCAAATTTAAGATCCCAGAAGAGGTCAATATAAATCTGAAGTCAAATATGTCATACATTTATGAAGAATAACTAAAGAGTTATTAGATACACTCATAAAACACATATAAAGTGACATTGTCACATATATCAGTATCAAATTCATTTGCTAGAATTAAAGTAATCAAAATAAGATTACAATACAAAGATCACGTGGAAGACAGAATTGGTTCCAAAGATAAAACCCACAAAAATCAAATGAGCAAAGTAATGCAGTTGTTGTAACCCTAGAAGAGGTTACTTGTAAACCATATAAGAGGTTATTAATATAATACCATGTTTGGGTAAATGTCCTAGAAGAGACTAATATATTTCTAGAAGGAAATAATAAAACCTTGGAAGAGGTAAATGTCCTAGAAGAGACTAATATAATCTATAAAGTTCCAGAAGAAACACCGGTATTAAATCGATATGAGATCTCTACAAGTTATGTACAAAGGTACAATATGGAACCTACATGTAACGCGCGCTAATGAAATACTTGCATATGCTATAGCAACAGATGTAATCGATGAGAAAGATTACGAATCTAAAACTTTGTAAGAGTATATACACAGAGATGACTGCCAAAATGGCAAAATGCCCTTAAGGCTAAACAACAATTGTATGACAAACAAAACGTTTTCGAACCTGTAGTTCGAACATCCATAGACGTCAAACCAGTAGGTTATAAATGGGTGTCTTTATATATAAAGAAACGAAAAGAATGAGATTTGCGATGTATGGCACGAGTTGTAACACAATGGTTGTTTTCCCAAATCCCAGTAGTTGATTATGAGGAAACGTATTCCCCTATAGTGGATACGATAACCATTAGATGTTTTAAATAGCCTTGCAATTTCTGAATGACTTCAGATAAAAGTTATGTATGTTATCACTGTATATTTGTACGTGACAATTGAACATTACATATACATGAATATCCCTGTATGGATAAAAATGCCTGAAGCATTAAAAACAATACCCCGAGATATGAATCTAAGATTTTTATATGGTCTTAATAAAACTAGTCGTATGTGGTACAAACGACTCTATAGACATCTTAATAAAGTGTATGAGTTTGGTCAAATCAGTCACATGCATTTATCATAATTTCATTCTTAAAAGTTTATATAATCGCATTTTACAGTGATGATGTCTTACATCATCGTGAGACTCTATCGAACTATTTAAGAGAAAATTTTGATATGCAATAACTTGACGCAACTAAATTAATCCTCGACCAGCAGTTCAAGTATATGTGTAATTGCATATTTATTAGTTGGTAAATTAATCCTCGACCAGCAGTTCGAGTATATGTGTAATTGCATATATATTAGTTAGTTAAATTACATCCAAAAGATGTTAGCATATTTTATACGAGCAAAGTTGATTCACTAAGCTTACTCGTGATTGGTTGATCACTGTATATATACACATGAATCCTAAAAGAGGGCTAATGCGTACTCGGTCAAGAAGTACCATGGTTAAACGTGATCAATGCCCTAATGTATCTTATAAATATCACGATATTAGCATTTCTTTCTCAATATATGTGCAAGTGAAACATAGTTTTAGTTTAACATGTTGTACTCTTTTTCCCTTCACTAAGTTTTTCCTATTTTGTTTTCTTAGTAAGGTTTTTAACGAGGCAACATAACTAATGCAGTAGCATCAGTTTATCTTATAGGTCCCGAAGTACCGATTTAACAGCATCCTGAAGCATGTTGTTTGGTATGTACAATACGCGATGCACGATTTTTACCCTTTAGCTATGGTTTTATCCCACCGGGTTTTTCCTAGCAAGGTTTTTAGCGAGACAACATCATTAAGCGTATTAAATGATAAGACTCGAGACATGGATTTGTTCCATAAAGAAAATACAGAGTCCTATATTATGTTTATGCAGGATATCCATCAGACTTGCACTAAGCTCGACTATAATTCCAATACGCTTTCACTTATAAAGGTCAATGATCCAACACTTACAAGAGGCAACATTACTAATCCTGCAGTATTAGTTAATATCGGTCCAGAAGAACCGAGCCAACATTATCCAGTAGTGTAATGTTGATAGTGTATAATATAAATGTATGAGGGGGAGAGTGTTATAAACACATACATTTATGACCCAACCCAATGTTTTATGGGCTGATGTAATCAGTCCATGTGTCTTTATAAAAAGATCATACTCAAAGATTTACCATAATAGCAGTTTATGTTGATGATATCAACATAATAGGATCTCCTGAAGAGATAGAGAAAGCTGCCTAATTTTTAAACGGATGAATTTGAAATGGAAGATCTTGGCTTGACAAAATTATGCCTCGGCCTGCAGTTCGAGCATCTGTGCAATGGCACATTCATCCACCAGTCAAATTACATCCAGAAGATGTTAGTTCGTTTTAATATGACTAAAGGTCATCCGTTCAACGTACCTATAGTTCATCGACCGCTGGATTCACATAAAGATCCATACAGCCCTAAGAAAGAGGGAGAAGAAGTACTTGGTCCAGAAGTAGCATACTTAAGCGCAATCGGTGCCCTTATGTATCTTGCAAATAATATGCGACCTGATATTGCATTCACGATCCACATTAAGCAAGATCTCAAATAGGTTACGTATTTACTTATGGTGGCATCGCAATTTCATGGAAGTAAACTAAGCAAACACTTATAGCAACATCTTCAAATCAAACGGAATTGATAGCACTATATGATGTCGGTCGAGAATGTGTATGGTTAAGGTCATTGAATAATCACATACAAGAAGCATGCAGATTAGAACAAATCAAGAAAGAGCCGACGGTTATCTATAAAGACAATGCTGCTTGCATAACTCAAATCAAAGAAGGCTACATCAAATGTGACATAACAAAGCACATCTCACCAAAGTTCTTCTCAACATATGACTTGCAAAAAGAAGGGAAATTGAAGTTCGTTAGATCAAGTCAAGTGACAATCTAGCTGACCTACAAAATCTATACCTAGAAGCAGTTTCGAGAAGTTATCACAAATGATCGAACTTCGAAGATTGAAAGACGTTAGTTAAATTGAGGGGGAGCACTATACACGCTGTATTCTTTTCCTTGACTAAGTTTTGTCCCATTGGGTTTTCTTAGTAAGGTTTTTAATGAGGCAGCATAACTGATCCAGAAGTGTCAGTTTATTCATAGGTCCTGAAGTACCTAATTAACATCATCCTTAAGCATGTTGTTAATAGTGTATAATGAACGGTAATGTATATCTGAGGGGAAGTGTTATAAAATCATATATACATTATGTGTATATGGTGGTTATGGTAGTTATGTTTGTTATATTCTTATACATATAGTCTTATTGTATTGAACATGATTTATTATTTCTTCATTCAATAATATACAAAGTCTCTCCATATTTCTCTCTGGTTTATAATAAACACATATTTTATGTCAAGTAAAATATTGTAAATGTTGTTGTTCCTTTAATTCTTGTTCCATTTTAAGAAAACTATATTTTTATCAAACCAATTTCTCTGCTACAACCCGAACCCAAGAAGCAATACAACGCCACCACAACGCCAAACTCCGGCGATGATAGTAAACAAAAGCAGATTAATTCGACACATCCCTTCCTCGTCTCCTCATATCTTCTAAACATTTAAATATAGATTTGGTCTAAACGTTGACCTCCGCGTTTTCTTAGCATCGTATTTGAACTCCGGCATCATCTATCTCTCTCTCTGAGTGAATCATACAATCCGGTCCACCGTCAATCTATCGGTGATAGGGAGGGATGTGGCAACGACGGAGGCGGCGGCTACCAGTGAGTTTAAAGGATTAAAAACTACCTTTATTATAACTTTGAAGGATTAAATGGTATTCCATGGATGAACAAATCTTAGATACAAAGCAGAGAATTGTAATTGAAAATGAGATTTGTGGAGAGAGAATATGAAAGAATTGTAATTGGAAATGAGATTTATCATGACTGATTATTAAGAAAGTAGAGATAAAGATAGATTGTCAGGAGAGAGGGGACTTTTCATGCCCAAAATGCCCCTGATTGTAATAAAACACATTATAATATTCTATCTATAGAACCAAACCACAACTTTTAAATGTCATCCGAACAATGAGTTTGATCAACGGTTACAGAAGAGTTTTTAGAGTTTTGTTAAGTGACATGATTTTTAAATTATCCATACCCTATATATATATATATATATATATATAGGATTAGGATCATGTGAGAACTTTTTGAGAATTGAGAACTATGAGAACCATTTTGGACAAAAAAAAAACCCAAAAATAAAAAAAATCATAAAACAAAAAAAAAAACACAAAAATAAAAAAAGTAAAAAAACCAAAGTTCTTATTTATCATCCCGATTTTTTAAAAAAAACGTAAAAAAAAAATTCTCGTTTTAGCTAAATTATACATTTACATATATGTATAATATGTACATATATGTACACATATATTTTTTTCCTATACACATTTGTATAATTTAAGGTAAATGGTAATGTACATATGTGTATATTACATAACTAGAGATTAAATGAAAGTATACATATGTGTATAAGTATAATACAAATTAAAAAGAAAAAAATCAGTTTTTTTTATTATAATAATATGTACACACATGTTTTTTCCTATACACATATGTATAATTTAAGGTAAATGATAATGTACATATGTGTATATTACGTAACTAGAGATTAAATGAAAGTATACATATATGTCTAAGTATAATACGAATTAAAAAGAAAAAAAAATTTCGGTTTTTTCTTTTTTTTTAATGAAACCAGAATGAAATATAAGAATTTTGGTTTTTTTACTTTTTTAAAATTTTTGGTTTTATTTGTTTTATAATTTTTTTTAATATTTTTTTAGAGGGTTTTTTTAGTGGTTCAAAATGGTTTTTAAAGTTCTCAATTTGCCAATGGTTCTCTTAGGATCCTTACCCTATATATATATATATATATATAACTTTTCACCATCAAAAAACGGATCCTGGCTGACTGTCAGGTTCGCACTACCCTAAGGTCCCTAACGTTGGGTCGCCGGCCATGCAATGAATATACACTTCTTTCCAGTTTCTACACGAACACAAAAAAAAGTCAAACTTGTTTTTTTTATTGGATAAAAGAATAATGCAGGAAACTCGGTTTCATATTTGAAAGGAGATATGAACATGTGTTGCTGAATCCCACTTCAATTTGCAAATCCTTGTCTTTTTCTTTAGCGTAGAACCTTGAACTAATCTACAATATGCAGTTTTTGTCCAATACTTTTTAGCTTGGCATTTCACGTTCGTGACTTGTTGTTTCTAACATCGGGATCGTTTGATTAACGTTTTGTGTTTAGATCGTGGAAATTAGTTAGGATACCGATCTAAAAGTTATATAATGTAATAGGTGTGTGTTGGAATTATGGATCGGTTCGGGTAAGTTAATACGGCCAACCGGGTTATGACCCCGTGAGAGTTACACCGTGAGGTAACGAACCATTAACCCGCTTAAGTTAGTTAATCGGGTTAGACACTTTAATGAGATAAAATTACATGGAACGGGCTTTGGAGCAAGACATAGACTTATTGGCCCATTGGGTTTATAACTAACTAAATTAGTTAAACCTAACCAAGGGGTTATATAAATATGGGATATTTTTATAACCTAAACCTGAATCCAATTAACAAGTCCATCTCTTTCCTTCTCCACCCTAGCCACCGCCGGTCAACACCACCACCGCCACTGCCAGTTGCCGCCGCCGCCCATCGCCTCTGCCGACCGCCGCCGTCCGCAACCGTACACCACCGCCGCTGCCGGGTTGCCGTTGTGCACTACTACCTTTGGTCGTTTATCTCGTTGTGTCACCTAGCTCGGTTCGTTTGCCTTCGGTGTCTCAACCAGTTATTTATTAACCGAGATAAACTTAAATATATTGTTAGTTTATAATTATATATTTAGTGTTTGACTTGTACTCGTATTGTATGTAACCGACTCCTGTTGGGTTTAGTTTTGGTGCTGATTAATTATATATTCCGCTGCGTATAACTATAATTAATAAGATTAGTTATTATTAACCACGTTTATTGAACGGGTTTTTAATAAACAAAATTTTAGCTGATCACCACTGAAACTCAACAGTGGTATCAGAGCCTTGGTTACAACATACGAGTCGAATCCGGTATTTTCACCGGTTCTACATCATAAACTTCAAGGTAGTTGACGTTTTTGATCTAGATAAAATATTAGGCAATTTTAGTTTAGTCAAAATTTTATTTATTTTATTTGACCAAAATATTGCACGACTTATTTTTCGTTGAATATGTAAATCTGGCCCGACCTTGTTTTTTTGGTTGAATGATTTTTATTTTGGCCATATGGATGATTCAAAAGTTGTATTTAGTTTTCGGTTTTATTTTATGGTTTTTGGTCACCTTGATGGTTCAAAATTGTAATAGATAGGGTTTAGTTTTTCATTATTTGTATTAGTGTAATTTTGTAATGAAGAAGACCCGAAGGAAAATCGAGGACGAGCTCATGGAGTTCTTGAAGTCAGTGGGAGTTACCAAAGATGACGGGATGCACCAAAAGTCCATCCTCGTGGTTGTTTTGTGTTGTGACCCCTTGACCCGATTGATCTTGCTAATAGGCTCTAGCAAGATCAATCACTAATCTTGGCCATTTATGATTTACATATTCTTATTTGCTATTGTGGTTGCTTGCATAATTATAATAGGTTATAATACCACCAACCTAATACCAAATATATTAAAATAAATTAACCAATCAAGTTTTGCAAAATTAAACTAAATTTAATTTTTCACAACTAATAACTTAATAGGTAAAACTATTAACTTAAAATTGGTTGGTATTATCGCGACAAACTTAGTTTTAATAGGTTATATAAAACTAAGTGTCTTGAGAGATGAAAGGGTTCATCAAGTTGTCTCGATCAATAAAGTAAAACTAAACTTTTACTCTATTCGGTAATATTTAAAATTAATCCCAATTTAAATCAAGTCTATGCCATCCTACTATAAGTCACACTTGAGGCATACTGTGAAACTTCAAGTGTTTGGAGCTACAGCATCGCACTTGATTTATAGCCTATCCCTTCAAGGTGAAAGGGTTTCGTTGACACATCCGGTTCTTTCACAAGTGACTATACTATGGCGACTATTACTTTACTCTCTTGTTACGTGCTACAGCTGTCTGGAGACTAAGGTGGGCATAGATGAGGCTAAACGTGTCTACTTAGGCAAATGTTGTCTTAATAGGCCTCATAAACGAGAGTTGTGCTCTATTCACAATTGACAATCGTTGTCTGTCTGCCTAACCACTTACTAATGTTGTGTGCTACAGCTGCCATTAGTAACTGGAAGCCAGATTCTTAAGTTCCTATTTACTAATGTTATTGGGTCATTAACAATAGGATTAAAACATCGAAAATACTATTAAAATTTACTTTTGCTTATTTAAACAGATGTCTACTGATAATAACTCCTCATTCACTCTCAAGGCTATTCTTGAGAAAGAAAAGTTGAATGGCACCAACTTTCTTGAGTGGCACCGCAACTTGGAACTTGTTCTCAAGATGGCAAAGCATCACTATGTTCTCGATGGACCTGTTCCAACCGAGCCTGAAAACAATATTGCTGATGCCAAAAGGGTTCTTGACAAGCATATGGATGACTTGGCTGAAGTCGCCTGTATCATGCTAACCACCATGTCTTACGAGCTTGCTAAAGGCTTGGTAGATTTTGGTGTCTATGAGATGCTTGAGCAACTCAAGGGCATGTTCCAGAAACAAGCCCGTCAAGAATGCTATGACACCATGAAGCAGCTTATCAGCTGCAGAATGGAACAGGGATCACCTGTTAGTGCGCATGTCGTCAAGATGAAAGGGTACATCGAACAACTAAGGAAACTTGATTATCCACTGTCAGATGAAATGGCAGCGGATTTCATCCTGAACTCTCTTCCCAGCTCTTACGACCAGTTCGTAATGAATTTCAATATGAATGGCTAGGTGAAGACAGTGCCGGAGCTTCATGGAATTCTCAAGACGGCTGTGATGAATATTCCCGCTAAAAACAATCAAGTCCTTACGGTTTGATCTGCTGGTGTCGTCAAGCCTAAACCCAAGAACCGGGGTCATAACGGTAAATGCAAGAAGAAGGTTACTACTGCTGCCACGTCTACCACCAACACTAACAAAGGTATTGCAAAGGTACCACCGCCGCCTCCTGAGGAGCGCCAGTGCTACAACTGCAACAAAATGGGACACTGGATACGTAACTATCCTAACTACCTTGTTGAGCTGAAAAGGCAGAGGACCAATGGTGAAAGCTCCTCTAAAGGTATTTCTATTTACGTTATTGAACTTTTCACTGTCTCTAGCAACACATGGGTATTTGATACCGGATGTGGTTACCACATCGTTAATGTCTTGCAGGAGCTTGAAAACCGGAAGAAACTGAAACAAGGCAGCATGGAACTCATCATTGGTGATGGGAAGAGAGTCCCAGTTCTTGCAACTGGCACATATCGTTTTGCTTGTCCGTCTGGCCTTGTAGTTACTTTGGATAACTGTTTGTTTGCACCTGGTTTGACCAGAAACATTGTTTCAGTTTCTTTACTATTAGAACAAGGATTTAAGTACGTTTTTAATAGTATTGCTATTTCGGCCTACTTGAATGATATCTTTTATTTTGAGGCTAAACCTCGAAATGGTATTTATGAAGTTGATGTTCAAATAAACAATAATGTATATAATCTTTCTAAACGTATCAGATCTGGCATCAATGATACATTTCTATGGCATTGCCGACTTGACCACATAAGCAAGGCACGAGCCAAGAGACTCCAATCCGAAGGGATTCTTGAATCCATAGGACTGGACTCTTTTGATGACTGCGAATCCTGCTTAGCTGGCAAACTCGCCAAAGGCTCCTTCACTCATAAGAATGAACGAGCAAAGGATCTGCTAGGAATCATACATACTGATGTATGCGGTCCCTACAGAACCATGTCTAGGAATCATGAAAGATACTTCGTTTCTTTTATTGATGATTACAGTCGATATGCCTATGTGTATCTCATGAAACACAAGCATGAAACCTTTGAAAAGTTCAAAGAGTTTCAAAATGAAGTGAAAAACCAACTCAGGAAAACTATTAAAATGCTTCGATCAGATCGAGGCGGAGAGTATCTAAGCTCAGAATTCATACATCATCTGAAAGAGCGTAGAATTGTTTCACAGCTCACTCCACCCGGCACACCCCAACACAATGGCTTGAGCGAGAGGAGAAATCGAACCTTGCTAAACATGGTCCGATCGATGATGTGTAGAACTAACTTGCCTCACTCCTTTTGGAGTTTTGCCGTTTTGACTGCCGCCAGCGTTGTCAATCTGGCTCCAACTAATAAGGTAAGCAAAACCCCATATGAGTTATGGCATGGACGAAAACCCAATTCGGCTTTCCTTAGAGTATGGGGATGTGATGCTTATGTCACTAGTGATTCTGACGATAAGCTCGATCCTCACGGCGTAAACGTTGTTTTCGTCGGATACTATAACCAAAGCGGATATTATTTCTTCCATCCTGATACAAATGTGATTTATGTCAAAAGGAAGGGCCACTTTCTCGAGAAGGAAATTCTCGATCGAGGAACCGGAGACAATATTGTCGATCTTGAAGAAATTCAAGAACTACAAACTACCGCTGAGGAAGTTGGAATGTCTGATCAACAAGTTGTTGCTAATACATTGGACTCACAAGCGTTCGGAGAAGTAATAGGACTCGCATACCAAACTCTAAATACCTATGGCATCTAGATGGTTCCGAGGTCCTCTTAGTAGCCGAGTCAAGCGACGAACCTACTAATTACAAATCTGCTATCTTAGATCCGGAATTTGAGAAATGGCAAGATGCCATGAACACTGAGATGCAATCTATGTGTGACAATCAAGTCTATAACTTGGTTGAGCTACCCCCGAGTGTCGGGCAGTAATGAGCAAGTGGATTTTCAAGAAGAAAACCGACATGCATGGAAATGTTCAGACTTATAAAGCACGGCTAGTCGCGAAAGGTTTTACTCAAACTCAGGGTATTGACTATGATGAAACTTTCTCACCCGTTGCTATGACTAAGTTGATAAGGATATTACTTGCCATAGTCGCTGTCACAGCCCCCGACCCTTATACTCCGGGAGGGGAGCCATGAATGTTGAGTGGTGGTATCGATGTTTATTAAAAAAATTTGCAGCGGAATATTTTATCAGAACCGTAGTTAGGAAAATTAATCAGAGTTATAAAAATACCATAATTCTTATTTCATAAACTGGGATAAAAACCCATTTTTTTATACAAACATAAGTTTTATAGGGATAAACCCTAATTTACAAAACATGTTTCTTTATTCTGGTGACAAGCCACTTATTTAAGCTGGAAGCCCGCAGGCATCATTCCTTTGTTTCTAACAAGTCACTTGAAACATGTTTAAAAATATTTGATCAGCAGGAAATACTGGTGAGTACATTCATTTATATATGACACATTTTACAGTTACAACATTAAGATGTTTTTACATCTGCCTGCTTACAAATTACCGAAAGGTACTTGTCATTTTACTTATTGGCTAACACTTGTCCAATAAGTAACATGTAATAGCCAGTAGGCAAGCCTTGTATACAAAACCCTACAATACCAGTAGTAACCATCCCGTAAGTCTACAGAGACTTAATCATTGTAATGTAGTTTAAATCCTTTGAAAATATTTAAACTATTCGTCATGAGTTTGATGGTTTTGGGAAAGCATCATGACAGCATTGGAAAATCAGTTGTCTCACGCAAATGTGAGTTGTGCAAAAACTCGAATGTCTCACCTTGCAAGTTTATATTTAACAAGCCTTCTGGGGTTAAGCACCTAGATTAAACACAATGTAGTATATCTATATTAGTATAAACCCATAATCATAACGATAATCACGAGACATGAAACTTTACACGATAGCACAATGTCATACCTTGGTTAGGTAGAACTTTTGGATTCATGTTATAAAAGTTCCATTCATTCGGAGAAGTACCGTTACAATTGCTCGGGTATAATATCAACCTTATATAAGAAATATGAGAGAAAGTATGATTTTTGGGACGAGTTTGTGAAGTCCAGATTGCTGCCCTATTTATGCTTGAATTTGAGCATCTTCGCGTATCACGAAGGAATCTTCGCGTATCGCGAAGCTGCAGTAGGTTTGTCGAGTCAGCCCTAGCTATGCCACGTGGCTCGACACGTGTCAGGCTACGTGTCAATGTTGCGTAGCTTTCACGTCACATCTTAGCGTATCGCGAAGGTGCAAAAGCACTAAGGCGGCCTTAAGCGGCTCGCGGAGATGTGAGCGTGCGAAGTGCAAAGTGCGCCATCAAAGCGCCACATTGCGCCCATCGCACTTTGCCCGTGCCCGAGCCCATGTGCGTCGGGTGCTTCGCACCCTCCGCTAGGACTACTGGGTGTGATTTGGCACATAAGAATATTATCATGTAAACTCTCTTCCTTATAAAGAGCTTACAAGTTTTGTAATCTAGCGATATGGGACAAGAGTTAGAAATCCTATTTATACCATGGTGAAAGCCTTCCATTTTCTTTCCTCCACTAATGTGGGATGGAAATTTTCCTTTATATTTTCCATTCTTCGTTTTACTTCTCTTTTCTTTCTCATTTCTTCATTTCTTTCTTTGATTATTTTATTCTTTATTATGGTTTGTTATAGTCTCCCCTCCTTATTTTAAATCTCGTCCTCGAGATCTATTGAAGTAGGTGTGGGTACTTCCGCTTCATTTCTGATTCCAATTCCCATGTATATTCTGGTCCACGTTTTGAATCCTATTTTACTTTGACCATAACTATTCTTTTATGCTTGAGATTCTAGATCCTCTATCTTCAATTTGTAATGGTTTCTCAACGAATTTCAATTTTTCGTTTACCTTTATATCTTGAAGGGGTACTTTTAATGATTCTTTAGCTAGACATTTCCTTAGGTTGCTTACATGAAATACATCATGTATTCCGACCATTTCTTCTGGTAACTCCAGCTGATAGGCTACTGGTCCAATTCTTTTAATAATTTGGAATGGTCCAACAATTTTGGACTTAACTTTCCTTTCTTACCAAATCGAACTACTCCTTTCCATGGAGATACCTTTAGTAGCACTTTATCTCCAACTTGAAATTCTAATGGTTTGCGTCGATGATCTACATAACTCTTCTGACGATCTCGTGCGGTTTTTAATCTTTTCTTGACTTGAATTATCTTGTCAGTAGTTTCTTGTATGATTTCAGGACCTGATAATTGTTTTCCTCCTATTTCTGCCCAACACACTGGTGTTCTGCACTTTCGTCCGTAAAGTGCTTCAAATGGGGCAGCATTAATACTTGTATGATAACTGTTGTTGTAAGAGAATTCTATAAGTGGTAAATGGTCATCCCAATTTCTACCAAAATCTATCACACAAGCTCTTAGCATGTCTTTCAACGTTTGTATGGTCCTTTCACTTTGACCGTCAGTCTGTGGATAGTATGCTATGCTCAAGTTTAACCTTGTTCCCATGGCTATTTGGAAACTCTTCCAAAAATGAGAAGTAAAACGACTATCCCGATCAGATACGATGGATACTGAAACTCCATGTAATGAGACAACTTTTGTAAGGCCCCTTTCCCGGTAACCCTACTTTGGTGTTGGATTTACTCATAAACACAATTATAAAATCAGAGTAAATTAAAACTTCGCGGAATAATTAAAAAACTTCAAACATCACATTACAAACATTCATTTTTGTCTTAACATAAAAATTGTCTTTTCATAACATAACATAAAATAGTTTTGACACTTTATCTCGGATGCCAATATCTTCCGTCCATGCCATGTGTCCCTCCTCAAGCCAGCTGCCTCAATCTATTTGCCTGCATGCATACTAAAAGTCAGCTATGCTGAGTGAGTTCTAGTTAATTATTTAACATACAATACATTCATACCCTTACTCATACGCATCCGAAGATACGTATTCATACCCATACTCATACGCGTCCGAAGATACGTATTCATACCCCTACTCATACGCGTCCGAAAATACGTATTCATACCCTTACTCATATGTGTCCGAAGATACGTATTCATACCTTAGTTTTCTTTTACTCCTTTCATATATACCTTATATACATGCATACGTACTTACATACTTTCTTTCATAAACCCTATGGTTTACCATAGGCTATTCTATCTCTACCATCACAGATATTATTAGGGTCTGGTCCCTTCTGTCCAAGATATTATCAGGGTCTGGTCCCTTCTGTCTCAGATATTATCAGGGTCTGGTCTCTTTTGTCTCAAATATTATCAGGGTCTGGTCCCTTCTGTCTCAGATATTATTAGGGTCTGATCCCTTTGTCTCCAATAACCATACCTATCACGTCACTCGATCATACATTCATTTTCATCGTGCATACTTTACATATCTTCTGGTCATGCATATACGTATATGTACATACTTATTCGTATAAACATTTCGTAATAACATTCAATACTTAGTCATACATATAACATACACATATCATACACTTACCACTTAAGTGTATTAACAACTATCACAAAGGAGTATGCACATAGGCCCAAAAACATAACGGATAAAGGGGCTAGAACTCACCTGAAGTCGGTTTCTCTCGCCGTTAATAGTAATGCCCTTATTTAGCTGTGCACGGCTAACTGTATAACGCATTACGAGTGTCAAATATCCATTACCACTACCTCTTAAATCTAAGTCAATGACACCCTCAACTAACGGGGGTCCGGGGGCAGCGCCCCTGGTAGCGGGGTCTAGGGGCGGCAGCCCTTAGCAGGGTCCAAGGGGCAGCGCCCCTGGCTGGGGTTGAGCTGCATTAGAAAATGAATTTGATAAAATTTCGCAGGAAAGAATTTCGCTTCGCATGGGACTGTTTCGCTCGCATGGAAGCGTTTCGCTTCGCATGGCTAAGCGAAGCGAAATGCCTGTTTCGCTTCTCAAGGCTGAGCGAAGCAAAATGCCTTCCTTTCTTCATTTTTTTTTACCATTTTAAAGCCATTTTACTTCGTGGTTTTTCCTTAGGACCTGATTCCCTTTTTAAGGGTTTTGGGTTGCACCAACTTTGTACACTTGCGTTTTATAAAGCCCGAACTTGCGTTTTATAAAGCCCGAACATCACATTTTTACCTTATAACTTTCTCGTGGGGTTATAACTTATCAAGTTCATGTTTTTCTTCCATCACATACCCCAATCTATCCTTCTATCGGTTTGCATGTCGATTCTAACCATAAAACTTAACTATTTAAACCGAAACCTACCTTTTTCTTCGGGTTCGAGTTCAGATCCGGACAACTCGAGGATCTGGACATGATTCTTGTCAGTTGAAGACGCTTGAATCACCAAACTCTTCCTTAATTTTAATCCCAGAATGGATTTGGGTCTTGAGAGAGAGAGTATGTGTGTGTTTCTTGAGTGTGTGTGTTTGGATGAGAAAAGAAAGGAAAAGAAGAAGTGGTTGGGCTTATATAGAAGGGGTTTCATGGGTCCCACCATCCATTCCCAAATCCTACTCCCAAACACTTAACACATGACTAATTTAACGACACACACTATTAACAAAACTTTCTGTTATTTATTTAACAAAAGTTGGATGTTACAACTTTGTCTACATATAGTTTAGCTAATATTTCCATTTTAAAAGTTTCCTTCATTGGTATGAAATGAGCTGACTTTATTAATCTATCCACAATCACCCAGATTGTGTCATTATCTCTTCTCGTTGTAGGTAATTTAGTAACAAAATCCATTGTTATTAATTCCCATTTCCATTCTGGCTTATCTAATTGTTGAAGTAATCATGATGGTTTTTGATGTTCAGCTTTAACTTGCGAACAAGTTATACATTTCAAAACATAATTAGCTACGTCCTTTTTCATTCCTATCCACCAATAGGTTTTCTTTAAATCTTGATACATTTTACATTTTCCGGGATGCATCGTATACTTGGATTTATGAGCTTCTTCGAGAATCATTTCTCGTAAATTTCCAATTATTGGTATCCAAATTCTATTCCCCATTCGGAGGATCTCATCATTCCTTTTGTCAGTTGGTCAATTGTACCATTTCTTTTTTCATCAGCAATGTTATTTCTTTCCATTGCTTGTTTTTGAGCATTTTTCACTTCACCAATTAAATTGATTTGTAGTTCTAATCTTTGAGCTCGTACTCTTTTAGGTTTCTCGTGCTCTTTTCTGCTTAATGCATCGGCTACTACATTCGCCTTTCCTTCACGATATTGGATTTCACAATCATAGTCGCTAAGAATTTCCATCCAGCGTCTTTGTCTCATGTTAAGCTCCTTTTGCCTAAATATATACTTTAAAATTTTATGATCTGTGAATACAGGAAAACTTACTGCCATACAAATAATGTCTCCAGATTTTTAGAGCAAAAATTATTGCTCCCAATTCTAAATCATGTGTTGTGTAATTCTGTGAGAGCATATGACGGATCTAGATCTTGTTATTACATCGATGTTCATGTTGATTAGGTATACGATTAGGCTAGATATACATTGGTAGGTGTAGTGTGTGTATCGAGATGGCAATTGGACAGAGTAACGAGAGGATTCCAGGAATAATCAGAACTGTTATATTAGAATAGATTACAGGGGTATATATAGGAAGATGACCCTATTCGTCAAACTTAACTTAACGAATAGGTCATTCGTTTCAAATCCCTTAACGAACATGCTTATTTGTTAATACTTTAAGTGATAGCGAATGGCCCTCATTCGTTATCTCATTCGTTAAACAGGGTTAACGAATGAGCTTACATTTAGACGAATGTGTTACATTCGTTACGGAGTAACAAATGTAACTTACAATAGAGCGAATGGCCTTTTAACCATATTTACATTATAACCCCTATACTTTAATCTATTACATTAATAACCCTGATAAAGATCGAGACGTACAAAACATGTATCAACAAACTCCCCCTCGTCTCGAGCTCTTTATCATTTATCTCTGGAACATCTTGGTCTTCCAATCAACGCAACTATGAATCTTGTATGCATAACAGACTCTAACAACCTTCTGAAATAGCATAGCAAGCTCGTAGTCACTTACGTTAGCAAATCTGACCTGACTTGTAAATAAAGCATCATTGTCAGACTCAAATAAGTTAACTAGCCACATTTGGTCAATCACACGTATTGTCTTCGTGTTAGTACCGTGACCATATGCAATAACCGCTTCACCTGTATGATTTTCGTAATACCAATAATTAAATAAGGTGAACAGACTCTGAGGAAATGTATTCATTGGAACCCTCTTCATCGTCTTTGGCAGCTTTACTTGTAATATCAACTTTCTCCAGCCTGTGCGAGTGTCAAACTCATCAATGTACTTATGAGTAGGCACCTGTGGCTTGAAGAACTTAAAACCGAAACGGGTTTCATGTAATAACTGCTTATAGAACCAACTAGCCCACTTATCGTCCCCACGATTCAAGAATGGTCGATTAGCTAGTGTCCTTACATCCCACCTGGACATAGATAAGATATCGTGTGGGCGTTTGAAGTAATAAATACCATGCTCCCACTTAACGATATATACCTTAAGATGTGAATCAAACTGCCATGCCACCAAATCACCGCTTACATCTTTTGCTGGCTTTTACTTTGTCATTTGGTATGACGATGCTCGAGCCCTTGCTAATTTGACTTCCTCTTGTTCATGATAATGAAAGGTCTTGATCATCTTGTTCATCTTCTTTACGTTATGCTCGAACATACCATCCAAAGCACGTTTGCGCTTTTTCTCTGTCGCCGATAAGTGACTGGTCTCTGCAGTTTTATTCCACTTCTCTTTCTCCTCCTGTAAACGACGTTCTGTCGCATCAAAATGTTCAGTAGTGAAAAATGGAATTCCTGAGTCATTGTTATTGTTAGTGTAGAACTCATGATATTCCTCAGCAGTAACATCTTCTACCTCTACCTCATCAAAATCAGGCACATTCCCGTGTGGAATGCCTGTATGAGTACTTTCTTCTATTTCAATATCCACGTCCACACTCTTACCCAACACATCCACCTCTTCTTCATTTAGATCCAGAAGCAAGGCAATTTGTTCTATTGTTAATGAATGATCAACAAATTCACCTTCTTTGATCTCATCTGCATTCACCATAATGTACACAATCCCATCCATACCAACAACAAAATCATATTGGCTTGAATAACCTCAATCGGTTTAGCTCTCGTGTAGTCTTTGTATGGCACAATCTGCATCTGACTATCTCCAGACTCACCAACACATGAATCGGTCTTATTACCTGCTGACGGTGCAGAACTGCCGCCCGGTTGCTGATCTAACCCACCACCTGCTCCATCTTGATCATCTTCATTGTTCTTTAACTTCTTTAACTCATCTTCTTTACATGTCAACTGAAGAATAATCTCATCCTGCTTATCCAATCTCTCCCCCTGAGCAGCAACAAGGGCTTTCAGTTCCCTATTTTCTCGCTGAATAAACTGAATATGTCTAAACATATTCCGCTGCTTTGCCCGCATCTGTTCCTGAAATGAACGATCTGCTTGAATCTGGGTTTGTTGCATATGCACCAGATTCAATATGTTAAACCATTGGGCACTAGGAGACAATTTATAAAAATGAGGATGAAGTAATTGCATCGGACCCTGAGGATGATTAAAAGTCATAAACGAATGCTCAGGTCTCGGCAATGGTGTAGGTGTAACGGGAGTCACTGGAGTCGTTGGCTGTGGTGTAGGCATACGAGCCAACATTATCTGAATTATGTCACCAAAAACAGGATCTGGTAGTGTAGTTGTAATCAAGGTCATAGAAGGAGGTACCGAAGATACTGGCATGTGAACCGGTGTCGGTGACCTTGGAATCTGTGGAGGCATAGGAGACGTGGAAATAGAACTCGAAATAGATACAGGAGGAGTCGAACGAACGAACGGTTGACTAGGAATCTCAATCCCTGATCCACGTCGTACCCTTTGCTTCTTTGGTTTCTCCCCCTTTTCCACCATAGGTTCTTTGCTCTTACGCTTACGCTTCTGCTCATAACTTAACACGACCTGTGGTCTTGGACCACCATCACCACCATCATTACCACCATTTCCACCACCACCACCTGCACGTTCAAAATGAGAGTCATCTTGAATCCAACGATCATTAGGTGGTTCAATATAATCAATATTCACCAAGTGACCAATCAAACGCTTGAACTTTGGTCTATCTGCAAGACTCTGACCTTGGTACGATCTTCAAACGTCTCATGGTCTCCTCATCCATATGCTTTAACTTCATCACATCATTTTTATCTTTAATCAACTCAGGAGATCATTGATTATCATTTGGAGGAATCTTGGATATATTAAAAACTTATGGCGACTCGTTAAGTTCTCCTTCAAGTGATAATAAACCATTTTGGAGAAATTAAATGGTTTATTCAACACCAAGGCGACAAAAGCAGATTGCAACATGGCTCGAAACTCGTCAAATCCACATCTTCGTCCACCAAGACAGTGTATCAATACGTGCAACAAGTACTTGTATTGTTCACACAAGTTAGCCTTGTTGTACATGGATCTTCCCAGATCGCCATTATACTTTACACGGCTGAATAACCCTCTAATCAAATCCTTTTTGAACTCACATGGATCATCAATTGTATCAATAAAACCCAATGAGTCTCGAATAACTCTAACATCGATCACAACTCGCTTATCTTGAATAACAGCATCGATCTGATTCTTTGCTTCATTCAATCGAGCTGTATCCCAGAACGCACGTACAATCTTCTGATAAACCACAGTGCGAGTGGATATGGCCTTGTAAATTCTCGATTGGATCAAGAAACTAATCATCCCGCCAAAAATCGCTGTATCTTCAAATTGTGGCTCAAGATATTCACAGATGTTATGACTTTCATTCCATGACAAGAGTACTGGTGCTTATTCAGGTTCAGTTTCAGCAGGGTTAACCATCGGGTTTTGCTCTGGAGCAGGATTTTGAACGTTTTCGTCGGCCATTTCTGTTAAAGATAACAAACATTAGTATAATATTCAATATTGATTAACGAAGGGTTATCTCATTAGTCAAAAGATTTAAACGAATGAGACATTCGTTATACATTATAAGTTTCCGTTCCTTGCCTTTAATGAATGAAACATATTCGTTAACATTAATTACCTTACATTCGTTAATAATAACGAATCTACTGATACATCATGTCATTCGTTATCATACGAATCACCTATTCGTTATATGTGATATCTTAGCGAATAAGATAGATATTCGTTACGTTTCAACGAATCAAAAGAGATAATTCGTTATATAATTAACGAATCTGATAAGTCATTCGTTATACAATCAACGAATCACCAATTGACTTATCAGAGGTCAAAATTAATTTGATTTTGAATAATTAAAGTAAAAAATGACGATGTTTATCAGTAACCTTTGATCTTCTATAGCATTTAACAATTAAACTCAACTACTATGATCGGAAATCAGTTTCATACATTAATATATGATCAATAATACTAATCTCGATCAAAATATGTGTTTAGTGAATTGTTAACTGTTCGATTAATATTCCAGTTTCAATTAACCAGTTAACCCTCAAATCACCAATGAAATCCCATGATTTTTGTATCGTTTTGATCGTTAATACCTGTAGAATGCAAATATGTTAATCAATATCGGAAATAAGCAATCAAATGATTCTGAGAAAAATTGGCAATAGTTCATTAAGGTTGACAGTGAAATAGGAAGATGACGAATGAAACGGCATTCGTCAAACATTGGGATTATAACCCAATAATTTCACAGTTTTTGAGGTCATTCATTTAAATTTGAACTAACGAATGGTCTCATTCATTAACTTATTTTCCTGATTCGTCAATAATTTTGAACGAATAAGGATTCATTCGTTAAACTTTAATGAATATATGTTATTCGTTAATGTTTCAAACAAAAGAGAGTGTCATTCGTTAAATTCTTAACGAATGATACATTAAATCCATTCCATTCGTTAATGGTCACACGAATGTCATTCATTCGTTATGCACAACGGAAGCGAATGTATTTATAACGAATGAGAAACTCATTCGTTATGATTAAATAACGAATGGCATTACATTCGTTAAACCATTTTAACGAATCACCAAGTTCCTTAGTGAATGAGACAAAATTCTCATTTAAGAAATTAAATAATATTTAAAACCAATTTAGGGTTTTAAACAAAGAATTAAATATTCAATTAAATCCAATTTAGGTTTTAATTGCATATATTAAAATTACCCGATCACCATTGATCGGTAATACTTAACTTAAGCGGATTTTTACGTTAAAAAAAACACAACTGATACCAGTTGTAAGTTACGTTAAGCACGATTAACTTAAAAATTTTGGGGATCAATCTTTTTCTTTTTCTTTTGAATTATTCACTAGCTTGGTAAATCGAAACTAAAGCAGAAATGAAAAAGGAAAGAAAAAAAATCTTTTTGGATTTTCGAAAATTTTCAATTAACAAATAACAAACAAGAATATAAAACTATACTAATAAAGCAATACATATTTTTGTGAGTTGAGCAGAGAATCATATTGATGAAAATGTCACTAAGTAACACTTCAATTTCAATGATTATTATACACGTAACCCAACGATGATTGCAGATATAATTATCCTCTTAAACTTTTCACAGACTTGTCGGAAACTTTACGATATGCTTTAATTTGGTTCAATTAGGCACAAAACCATATGTGGACCCCCATCCATCAGATATAACATTTCTATCTCTTATACAGTGAATATTACATGTAAGTTTTTCTTTGTTTTTCCAAATTTGTGATTAACTGTGACTCATGCAAAAATAATAAAAAGAAAATAAAGCAGAATATCAAAATTTTCTCTTAAGATCGGTATTACTACACGCAGATAAGGTTCCATTTCAACAAAATAAAAAGATAAAAATAAGTTGAAGTTCCATAAAATCTTAACTCTTAATTCGGATAATCCCGTATTATCGCGCGGAGAAAGTCCAAGATTTCATACGAAACACCAAGAAAATAAAGAAGAATACCCAAATATTAACCCTCAGGTCGGATAATCTTATCGCGCAAGAGAGGATCCAATATTTGAATAAAAATAAAGAAAAAATCAAATTGAATTTCTTTGCAAAATAAAATAAAAACAAAGCAGAATTTTCTTCATAAATGAAAGCATGCACACAAAGTAATCATTTTGACTTTTGACATTTCTTTAAATCAGATATAGTATCAATCTTTCAAGATGTAATTCCACTAGGTTCGGCATTCATTATGTTTATATCTTATCAGTTCCTATATAGTCTGTCAAGCCTATCTTCGCATATCATACTACTGGCCTTACGGTAATTTTTAATCTAGTTTATACATGTACTAGATCAATCCCGTCAATGTACTATTATTTTCTCTTTTTGCTTCAAAACTCATTTTGAGGAGCATATTTCATTGTTTTTGAAATTTTTCAATATTTGAATGTTTTTGGAATTTTTAATTTTCTCTGTACAAAAAGAAACCACAATATTTTTGAATTTTATATTTTTCTCCCCCTAAAAACAACAAAAAAAATCGAAACAAAACAAGAAATAAAATGATTTAGCCAAGCTTTTGAATATCTTGTAAAGTTTTTAAACCATTTATACCCAACAGATATTGAAAACGTGTTTTGTCAAACGCTTTGGTATAAAGGTCAGCCTTTTGAAAATTTGTGTGAATTTTATCAATTGATATTAATTTCTTTTCAAAACAATCACGTATGAAGTGATAAAAAATTTCAATATGTTTGGTTTTCGAATGGTGAACCGGATTTTTGGTGATTGAAATTGCAGCAAAATTATCAATATAAATGGGAGTAGTAAGAAACTTCAAACTGTAATCCCGCAAGTGTTGTTGATCCAGAGAACCTGTGAGTAGCAACTCGAGGCCGCCACATACTCCGCTTCGGCTGTTGAAGTTGAGACCGTTGTCTGCTTCTTACACTGTCAGGAAATAAGCCGGTTTCCTAAGAATTGACATCCCGCTGTAGTAGACTTGAAGTTGATTTTGCATCATCCGTAGTCCGAATCAGTAAAAGCGGTGAGATCGAACTTATCGTCTTTGGGGTACCATAATCCGATGTCTGGATTTCCCCTCAAATAATGTAAGATGCGCTTTACTGCCGGCAGGTGAGTCACTAGAGGACTCGATTGGTACGTAGCACATAAACAAACAACAAATATAATATCAGGTCGCTATGCAGTCAAATACATGAGAGAACCAATCATGGCATGATATAGGGTTGGATCAACGGTATCCTCCAATTCATCCGGTGATAAATTGTGACCCACGGGAAGAGGTGTCGAAGGAATTTTGCCGTCAGATATCTTGAATTGGCTCAAGACATTGTTCACATATTTCGTTTGATGGATAAAGATCCCGGAATCAGACTGGTGAACTTGCAATCCTAAGAAAAAGTTCATCTCTCCCATCGAGCTCATCTCGAATTTGGTTTGAATCGTCTTTTCAAAATCTTTACACAAGCTGTTGTTCGTCGAACCAAAAATGATGTTGTCCACATAAATTTGGACGAGGAGCAAATCATCACCCACGTTCTTATAGAATAACGTACAATCCACAGTCCCCTTCGTGAATCCACTTTCAATCAGATGGTCAGCCAACGTGCTGTACCAGGCTCTCGGGGCCTGGTGTAAACCATAAAGAGCCTTGTTTAATTGGTAAACACGCTCTGGAAAGTCTGGATCCTCGAAACCAGGAGGCTGTTTCACATACACTTCTTCATGAATAGCCCCGTTCAAGAACGCCGATTTCACGTCCATTTGATAAACCTTAAAATTTTTATAGGCTGCATTGGCAAGAAAGATACGTATAGCCTTCAGTCGTACTACTGGAGCATATACTTCTGTGTAGTCTATGCCTTCTTGTTGATTGTAACCAAGAACGACCAATCGTGCCTTGTTCCTCACGATTACCCCACGATCGTCCTTCTTACACTTAAAAACCCATTTGGTCGGAATAGCCTTTTTCACACGGTCGAGTTTATCTATTAACTCCCATACACCCAGTCGAACAAACTGTTGCAGCTCCTCTTGCATAGCTTCAACCCAAGATGGTTCCTTAAGTTCCATTATGACACTTTTCAGTTCTATCTGTGATAGGAAGCAGGTGTATTGTGCAATACTGAGGATACCCGAAGAGTGAAAATCCGCATAAGCACAGACTATCGAATCCTCGGTAGGAGATAAATTAACATAAACTTGATCATCACATACATTAGCTAACTGGTGTCTTGTGCGAACCCCATCATTCACAACACCAATTATCTATTCCTGTGGATGACTCGAATGGATCCTTAAGGAAGGATTGGCAGGGACAGATACGTTATCACCCAAATTGGTAATATTTTCCTTCGCTGAGTCTAAAGAGACAGTCGGTGAATCATCACTAATTAGAATTGGCTCAGTTGTCTCTGTAGCTTCATCTAACATAACAGACGATGAATCCACAAAATCAGCATCATCAGAAGATTCAGAAACTTCGTTCGACGTTTCTGATACGTTAGGCAAGTCATTTACATTAACTGAAGAACTCCTTGGATTCGGAAGACATTGTTCCTCCAAATAAGATCTAATGAGATCCTCAGGGACTTCTACAACCATTGAAGTTAACGAATTAAATAATCCATTGTAATCGAACATCCAGTCGGGACCAGTACCAGTTGGCGAAGTGGTATAACTTAGGCAATCAACGTGATACCATTCTTCCACACAACCCGAATAGATATCGAAGACCCGTTTCTTAGGAGAATTGTATCCCAAGAAATACCCCTCAAAGGCTTTTTCATCAAACTTTCCAGCCTCTCTCTTCAAAACTGTACATAGACACCCGAACGGTTCCAAATACTTTAAGTTCAGTTTACGATTGTTCAGAAGCTCATAACTCGTCTTCTTGAGCTTCTTTACTGTTAATACGTGATTCAGAGTATAGCACGCTATGTTCACTGCTTCGTTCCAGAATTGAACGGGTAGCTTCGAATCCGCTAGCATCGTTCTTGCAGCTTCAATCAGCGTACGATTCTTTCTTTCAGAAACACCATTCCGTTGAGGAACATAAGGTGCACTTAATTCTCGATGAATTCCTTTCTGTATGCAGTAGAAATCCAATACACTATTCTTGAATTCAGTTCCGTTGTTACTACGATTTCATCTCACTTTTAGTTTGTAAAGTGATTCGATCTTAGTAATTGGATTCTGAATTAAGAAAGGTGTTTGATCTTTCGATCCCATAAATAACACCCAAGAGTAACGTGAGAAATCATCAGTCACTACTAAGCAGTACCAATCTCCAGCAACACTGGCACAATTCACTGGACCAAAGAGATCCATATGAAGTCGTTCCAGAGGAGTAACAATCGTGTTAAGTGACTTGCTTGGATGTGATTTCTTCTTTTGTTTCCCCTTCTTGCACGCGACGTAGTGATCATTGAACTTGAAATTCTTGAGGGACACACCATCCACTAAATCATTTGCAATAAGAAAGTTCATCTTTCATAAGTGAATGTGTCCCATACGTCGATGCCAAAGAATAGAATCTTTTTCAGTCACTTTTGACACGAAACAAGTCGCTGAGGGTGAAACAGATACATCATAACTCATATCCAGTACATAAATATCATTTGATCGAGGTGATCTCATGACAACCATATCTTCAGGAATCGTATATCCTGGTTGAAGGATAACACATTCCTTGTCTGTGAAAACGGTGGTAAACTTTTTATCACATATCTGAGAAACACTCAGTAAATTGTGATCCACCTTCTCACAATAATTTAATTTTTCAAACGTTACTTTGCCATTTGATACTTCTCATTCTTTCGTAATCATTCCCCCATTGTTACCGGCAAACGCAACATAACCTCCTTGAATGTTTTTAACATTCCTTAGAAGATTTAGGTTGCCAGTTATATGCCTAGAACATCTGCTATCCAAAATCCACTTGTGTGTAGACCCTAAACTGGATGAAATCTGCACAAACAAGTAAATGATTAGTTCAAAAAGGCAGCCCAAGCCTCAGTCTTGGGCTCTCCTTTTGATACATTAGGAGAAACATTTAAATTAATGCTGACATTCGGGACTTGAGAATATGTGACAGTCTTCTTGGTTTTCTTCTTTAAGTATCCATCACGTATTTTTCAACACGAATCAGTATTTGAACAAATTGGTTGAGCACGTTCAACACATTTGTTTGCTACATTATCCGAATCAACCCGAATAACTTTCTTCGGATTAATATTCGAATACATTATAACACAGTCATCAACTTGATTTTCTTTTATGTTTGGAAACAAATCAGTCTTTCGAGTTGATGAGCTTTTGATATCATCAATCTTTGTTTTACACTTTTTGGATACATGGCCCACTTCACCACACTTGAAACATAATCGAGAGTCCAAAGATTTTGGTGGTGAAACACAGGTAGTCTTTGATAGCAAAGTTTGACAAATATCATCTTTGGGTTTCTCAAATGTGACCTTCTTCGATGTTTCATGTTTTAAACCCTTTTTATTCTTATAAAATTCAAGATTTGTTGAATTCGAAGAATTCTCCAAACCTGATGATTTTACAAATCTAATAGGTTTAAGCACATCATTTTTATGTTTTTCATGAACTTTAACCAATTTTGATTGGAAAAATATTTGTTCAAGTTCGGTGATCTTTGAGGTATCATCTTGATATACACTTTCAATCATTTTAGGTTTAAGAAGGTTCAAAGGAACTTCCTTGTCTGAGAACACTTTTAATAATCCCTTTAATTTAAAAACTTTCCCATTTGAAGAAACCGACTGAGGATTGATAAATTTCATCAATTCCTCATTAGTTATAGTCGGTTTATTTGACATCTTCGATTTAGGAGTTAAATCAATCTTTTTCACTGAACTACCCGACAACTTTGAGTCATAAACTGCTTGCTCAAACTCTTCGGGTTCACACAGAATGTGATTGTCAACTGGTATATCTTTGTTTTTGACAATGTCATCTGGTTCAGTCAACTCCTCGATTGAACCATCCAATTAATTTTTGGTGAAAACACTTTTACTTTTGACATGAATTGGTTCACGAGTAGTTTCAGTTGTATCAACATTCTCAGATTTAACAGTAGGTATACCTGAACATTTTTCCACATCGGGAATGCTACTGTAATCTTGCTTAAAAGGAGGAGGAATTTCGACATATCCCAAACCTGTTTTTCCATTTTTCTTATGTGAATGGTTAACTTCGATTATTTCATTTAAAAGAAATGAAGAATCTCTAAATTTTCCAAGCTTATTTTTATGTTCCATTACTTCATTTTCGAGATTGGAAATACAAGTTTGGCGTCGAAGAATCTCCTTAAAATGTTGATCAACTTCGATGATCTTACACTGAACCTTAGCTTTAAGATCATGATTGCTTTCAGAAAGTTTTTGAATTTTAAGAGTTTATTGCTCTAGCAATCAACTCATTCAGCACAATCAATCACTTCAGATGAAGATTCAGTGATCTTTTGTGATAGTATTGTTCTGTTTATAGCATTCATTGATCATAAAGTGATCTTTTGTGATAGTATTGTTCTGATTTAAAGCTGCTTCAAGTTTGACTTTGAATACAACACATTCAGCACAATCAATCACTTCAGATGAAGATTCAGAAACATTAATTTGAGGTTTAGAACATACCTTATCAATTTTAGCCATACATGCATAAGATTCAACTTGATCAGAAATTGATTCAGTTTGAGATGACAGACTTTGATCAGTATCTGTCTCAGAATCCGATGAATCACTTCCCTCAGATACATTATCATGGCTAGTATCTTCGAATTTCTCTACTGGTTCAACAACCGCCACATTTGCTTGATTTCACAACAAACGTTGAAACCAATCAACAGTTTCATTAACCACCACAGCTTGAGTAGCAGGAGACTTATCTTGTTCACCAACAGATACAATCGTTTTACTCTTGTCCCCACAAAATGAATTCTTTCCTGAAGGTCTTTCTGAATTGCATGGCCCAGAATATTCTTTTCTTGGCTTATTACATTCTTTGGCAAAATGGCCAAAATCTCCGCAATTGTAACATTTCACCTTTAGCTTATCAAATCCGACCCTTTTATTCAATGTAGGAAGATCTTTTCCAGTTCGTTGAATAAATCTCTTGACTTTTCGAACAATCATAGCCATGTTCCACTTAAGATCCATTAATTCAAGATCATCCGGGTCAATTTGATCATACTCTTCATCTGTTAATTCACTTGTGGCAATCTTGCTTCCAACAAGCTGTTCATATGAAGTCATGAAAGCACACAAGAATGCAAACTGTTGTTCAGCCTCTTGCAGATTTACTTTAGACAAGTTTGATGATGGAGCACTTGTGTTTGCACTTGCTCCATTGGCCATAAAGCATACATTAGGAGAACAGTTTACATTAGGAATTTCTTTTTGAGATTGAGCAAAGAAAGCATTGATTGGTACAGAACTTGAAGAATGATTTGCTGGCAAGGCACCCCCATAGAGTGAAGGGTTTTGAGTTGAAGATTGCTGATTTTGATTTTCTTTCAACGAGTTTTGGCATTTAATATCAAATTCCCTTTCTTCAATCTTGTTGATGAATTGCACAGCCATGAGTTCGGTGTTTAGAAAGAAACCGTTTTCTTTCAATACAAAGAGGAAAGTTGAATATGAAGGAGGTAAAGCATTCTTCAGTGTATCAATCTTATCCGCTTTAGTTGGCTCAAGATTGATACTTGACATCTCCACAATCAGATAACTAAATCGGTTAATCATCTCTTCAACCGTCTCGTTTTTCATCAAAATAAAATTTCTAAATTGAAATTTTACTAGCGTCTTCTTACTCTCAAGTGTGTTCCCCAAAATTCTTGTTTTCAAAGTTGTGAACAAAGAAGCACAAATCTTAATTGTACTGTATTGATGAAAAATTTGTTCCGGTAATGCCATAGTAAGAGTTGAGTAGGCTTTAGTTTCACTCTCAAAATCCTTTAATTCTTGAGTTTCATAATCTTCGAATTCCTTCGGTGTCCATCCCATGTTGTCACTGCCTACCAAAGGTGCCGCATACACATCATCGAGAAAACGCACACTACTTGGATGCACGGATCCCAAGTGAGCACGGAACCTTGGTTCCCAGCGAGCAAAATCTGACAATTTCAACAATTTGGGACATTTGTTGTGACTTTCAATTTCATTATCCATGGTTAGCATCTGCTGCAGTAATACGTTCTGAGAGGCTAATGCATAGTAAGACATATTTTGCGAAGCCATGATCACACTTGTTAAAACTTCAAGGACTAAACTTGTAAAACTGTAAACTTATACTTACTGTTCGCACGAATGTGATCACAGTGACGAATGGATGATTAATGAATGAATTGATATTCGTTATTAATTGACACGAAAAAGAAATTAACGAAGAACTGTAACGAAAGTGAGAGATTAACGAATGAGTCTTATATTTGTTAACAAATTTTCACGAATGAAAGGTTTAACGAATGGATCAACAATATTCGTTTAACGAATGAGTTTATCGACTCTGTTTGAACAAATGTTATTTGACTAGCGAATGGCTAACGAATTGTTTTAGTGAATGGGCAGTTAGGTTTAACGAATCAATCTTCATCGTTAACGAATCAGTATTCAAATGTTCATCAAGTCTGAAATCCAATTCAAACTTCAAATCCGTCCAAATCAAACTTAAATCACTCTCAACCTAGATCAAAACGTTCCTTAACCAAATCCGAACCTCACTGAACTAGTCCGAACTCACAAACAACCATCAAACCATTCAACTAAACTCTCTGTATTCACCAAACCATTCCGAACTCAAACCATACTATCAATACCTCAATTAAACCTCAATTTAATCTCCAATCAATCACAAACCTCCATTACTCAGTGACTTATACCTTAATAATGATTCAATTACATTTAGAACAGTTCAATTATCTGTGAAATACCAATCTCTGTTTCAGTTAGAATCGTTAAGCTTCAATTTCGATCAATTCTTCATGATATAAATCCAATACATGACGAATTAAACGAATTAATCAACAAAAAACAATGAGATCAGATCCCGTGGCTCTGAGCCCGAAGGGAAATCAAAGCGGGATATGGATCTGATACCACTTGTGAGAGCATATGACGGATCTAGATCTTGTGATTACATCGATGTTCATGTTGATTAGGTATACGATTAGGCTAGATATACATTAGTAGGTGTAGTGTGTGTATCGAGATGGCAATTGGACAGAGTAACGAGAGGATTCCAAGAATAATCAGAACTGTTATAATAGAATAGATTACAGGGGTATATATAGGAAGATGACCTTATTCGTTAAACTTAACTTAACGAATAGGTCATTCGTTACATCCCTTAACGAATAAACATGCTTATTCGTTAATAATTTAAGTGATAGCGAATGGCCCTCATTCGTTAAACAGGGTTAATGAATGAGCTTACATTTAGACAAATGTGTTATATTCGTTACGGAGTAACGAATGTAACTTACAATAGAGCGAATGGCCTTTTAACCATATTTACATTATAACCCCTATACTTTAATCTATTACATTAATAACCCTGATAAAGATCGAGACGTACAAAACATGTATCAACAAATTCTCTTCATGCTTTTTCAATTGTCTGGATACATAAGCAATAACTTTTTCACGTTGCATTAACACACATCCTAATCCTGACTTGGAAGCATCACAACAAACTGTGAGATATTCAGTTCCTTCTGATAATGCAAGTATTGGGGCATTTGTTAACTTTTGTTTCAAAGTTACAAAAGCTTCTTCTTACTTATCTCCCCATTAACATTTTTACATGTTAACTTTGTTAACGGAACTGCTATTCGGGAAAAGTTTTGAATGAAGCGTCTATAATATCCTGCTAATCCTAAGAAACTTCGAATTTATGTAGGAGTTTTAGGAATTTCCCATTTAATGATCACTTCTATTTTGGCAGGGTCAACATGAATACCTTCCTGATTAATCAAGTGACCTAGAAATTGCACTTCTTGTGACCAAAACTCACACTTTGAGAATTTAGCATAAAGTTTCTCTTTTCTCAATAGTGTTAAAAGTGTATGAAGATGTTTGACATGATTATCACTAGTTTTGGAATAAATAAGTATATCGTCTATAAAAACAATCAAAAATTTATCTAAATACGGTTTACATATCCGATTCATCATATCCATGAATGCAGCTGGTGCATTGGTTAAACCAAACGGCATAACTGTAAACTCGTAGTCACCATATCTGGTTCTAAAAGCAGTTTTAGGAATGTCTTCTTCCTTTACTTTTAATTGATCGTATCATGAGCGTAAATTGATCTTTGAAAAATATCGAGCTCCTTGAAGTTGATCAAATAGATCATCAATTCTCGGTAAGGGATACCGATTCTTAATTGTGACCTTGTTTAATTCTCTATAATCGATACACATACGCATCGATCCATCTTTCTTTTTAACAAACAGCACTTGTGCTCCCCAGGGTGATGAGCTTGGTTGTATAAAACCTTTTTCTAGCAAATCGTCTAATTGCATTTTCAATTCTAACATTTCTGTTGGCGCTAAACGATACAGTGCTTTAGCAACTGGTGATGTTCCTGGGATCACATGAATTCTGAATTCTACTTAATGATCAGGCGGTTGTCCCGGTAAATCTTCTGGAAAGACATCAGAATATTCTGATACTACCAGAATTTCTTTTAGCTCCCTTCCTTTGGCGCTAATGATGACAGAAATCATATATACTATACCCTGCTTTCTTAAGAAATTTACCGCTTTCATTATTGATATAAACTTCGTAGGTCTAAGAACTTTGTCTCCTTGAATTGTAATAATCTCTCCTGTTGGCATACGAATCTCAACAAAATTCTTATTACATAGGATTCGAGCATGATTGGCTGCTAACCAGTCCATTCCTAATATAACATCGAATCCGACCAAATTCATTGGAAGCAAATTTGCTTTAAACTTGTGACCTAATAAGTCTATATTTTCTCCTTGAAGTACTTCATGAATATAAGTGGAATTTCCATCGGCTGTTTCTACAATGCCAAATTGTTTAAGTTTGGTTAATGGTTGGTTTAGGATTTGGCAAAAATTCTTGTTTATGAAACTTTGATTTGCTCTGGAATCAAATAGTACTTTACCGTAAACATCATTAATAAGAAACATACCCGCAATGACGTCCGGAATCATTGCTGCCTCTTGTGCAGTAAGCTGAAAAGCTCGTGCGTTCCTCTTAGGTCCATCTGTATTCTTAGCTTTGCTGTCAGGCACCTTTATCAACTTGGGACATTCTGGACGGATGTGGCCAGGTTCTCCGCAATTATAGAAAACACGGGTTTCTTTTCTTCTACACTCTTCATCTATATGACCAGCCATCTTGCAGTAGTTGCAGAATTTGGTCTTTTTAAAAGCACATCTTCCTGAATGCCTCTTTCTGCAAACCTTACAAAAAGGCTGAGCATAGGATTGCCCTGTCCCTTTCTTTCGGAATTCTTGAGAAATTTTTTGGGCTAAATCCTTCTTTTTGTTTTCTTCCTGTGTTCGGATTAATCCGTCTGTCATGGTATTGGCTAGTTCAACTGCTTCCTCAATAGTTTGAGGTCTAGCCGATTTTACCAGATCACGGATTTCACTTACTAATCCCCAAATATAACGAGAAATTAATACTGTTTCTGGCGAAGCCAGAGCCGGTACCATTCTTGCATATTCAAAGAATTTTGTCGTATACTCATGACAATTCACACCTTCCATCTTGTGGTTCAAGAACATAGAGCAATCTTTTCTCTTTCATGTGGAGGACAAAATTTTCTTTCTACTATTTTTTTGAATTCACCCCAGGTCATAATGTAAACTATGTTGCTTCCTTTTGCCTGGAGGATTGTATTCCACCATTCTTATGCTTCATTAATAAAGAGATTAGAAGCATGTAATATCTTATCTTCTTCAGCACATTTACTAATTCTTATAACAGCTTCTGTCTTTTCTAACCAGCGTAGTGCCAAAATAGCTCCTTCATTTCCAGAAATTTCGGTTGGCTTACTAGCCAAGAAATCTTTGTAAGTACAACCATTAGTTTTTAACTTTTTAGGTTGTTTATTTTTATTTCCTCATTCACACTATTACTAGCTTCACTGTTTGATTTCTGTTTATTACTCTCGATTTTATCTCTAATAACAGTTACTGGTTGTCTAATAGCTGCAGCAATTTGTAGGATTGCTTCAGCAATTCTTTGAGCTATCATATCGTCAATAGCATTCATATTCAGAGCATTTTCTTGATTGGAATTTTCGTGATTATTTTCACGGTTGTTAACAGAAACTTGATTTGAAATCTGAATTTCAAACAAGAAGGAATATTAATATCATAATTAAATAATAAAATAAGCAAGGTATTATCCACACATAAGCACAAAACATGATAACACATAGGCACAGAATATGTCAAAAATCATCGAGCTTTGCGACATTTACTCTTTTATATATATATATATATATATATATATATATATATATATATATATATTTATACATATGCGTCACTATATTCTATATCTAATCTATATATGTGAATCACTATATTTTATATATACACACCATATATTTTTTTTGCAAAGAGGAAATTACGGTAATTAACACACACACACACACACACACACATATATATATATTATATATTATTTATATTATATATAGGGTTCTCTATCGTAAAATCGTCAGATCAGGTTATCCCCGATGTTTCTCAGTCGGTTGGCGGTTTCATTAAGCTCTTCCCCGTAATGACGGAGTTGTGTGACTAGCTCCGGTGTCATCGTGGGGTAGTTGGCAGTTTCCAGCTGGAATGGTGCGTACGGGTTTTTGGTCATTGTATGGAATTGCCAATCGTTTGTACACCATTCCTCAAACTGAGATTGGTTTATGAGGTCATCAGGGGGAAGCAGGTTTTCTTGGTTTTGGTTTGGGTTGGTCGAGGTTCCTGCTCCCATGTTGTTGACAATTGGTTGGAAAAACTCACACTAATATAGGCATCGGCCTAGCCTTTCTTCCATGGGAAGTTCAGCGATGGGTTGAGTTGGAGGGGGTTGTGGTTCAGTTGGTGGTTGTGGTTTTGGTTTTGGAATCATAACTTTTCTTTTTTGTTTTCTCATTCCTTTTCTCCAGTCCATATATCGTTTTCTTCTTTTTGGTTGATTTGGGGTTGAAGTCGAGGACTGGGCAGTGAATACCATTGGTTCATTTGGTATTTCTTCAGTTGTTTGGTTTACTATCTCCATCTCTTTTGTACTGACCGATATATTCTCAAAAGCCTGTATAAGCTCACTCATGCTGTTTAATCAAACACAATAAAACAACGACCTCCAAAAGAAAATCATATTATTTATATTTATGTGTAGTTAAAATTTCATCCATAGAGTTAACACATAGGTTAATACATATATTTCCTAACACTTACTTAGGTATTATTAAAATACCTATATTGCTTAAACCAGTGGCCCTGATACCACTTCAACTGTCACAGCCCTCGACCCCTATACTCCGGGAGGGGAGCCGTGAATGTTGAGTGGTGGTATCGATGTTTATTAAAATAATTTGCAGCGGAATATTTCATCAGAACCGTAGTTAGGAAAATTAATCAGAGTTATAAAAATACGATAATTCTTATTTCATAAACTGGGATAAAAACCCATTTTTTTATACAAACATAAGTTTTATAGGGATAAACCCTAATTTACAAAACACGTTTCTTTATTCTGGTGACAAGCCACTTATTTAAGCTGGAAGCCCGCAGGCATCATTCCTTTGTCTCTAACAAGTCACCTGGAACATGTTTAAAAATATTTGATCAGCAGGAAATACTGGTGAGTACATTCTTTTATATATGACACATTTTACAATTACAGCATTAAGATGTGTTTACATCTGCCTGCTTACAAATTACCGAAAGGTACTTGTCACTCGACCGTATCTGTGATTGTGTTCATATTACTTATTGGCTAACACTTGTCCAATAAGTAACGTGTAATAGCCCAGTAGGCAAGCCTTGTATACAAAACCCCGCAATACCAGTAGTAACTATCCCGTAAGTCTATAGAGACTTAATCAATGTAATGTAGTTTAAATCCTTTGAAAATATTTAAACTATCCGTCATGAGTTTGATGGTTTTGGAAAAGCATCATGACAGCATTGGAAAATCAGTTGTCTCACGCAAATGTGAGTTGTGAAAAAACTCGAATGTCTCACCTTGCACATTTATATTTAACAAGCCTTCTGGGGTTAAGCACCTAGATTAAACACAATGTAGTATATCTATATTAGTATAAACCCATAATCATAACGATAATCGCGAGACATGAAACTTTACACGATAGCATAATGTCATACCTTGGTTAGGTAGAGCTTTTGGATTCGTGTTATAAACGTTCCTTTCAATCGAAGAGGTACCGTTACAATTACTCGGGTATAATATCAACCTTATATATGAAGTATTAGAGAAAATATGATTTTTGGGACGAGTTTGTGAAGTCCAGATTGCTGCCCTATTTATGCTTGAATTTGAGCATCTTCGCGTATCGCGAAGCTGCAGTAGGTTTGCCGAGTCAGCCCTAGCTATGCCACGTGGCTTGACACGTGTCAGGCTACGTGTCAATGTTGCGTAGCTTTCACGTCACGTCTTCGCGTATCGCGGAGAAGCTTAAGCATACTTCTTCGCGTATCGCGAAGGTGCAAAAGCACTAAGGTGGTTTTACGTCACATCTTCGCGTATCGCGAAGAAGCTTAAGCATACTTCTTCGCGTATCGCGAAGGTGCAAAAACACTAAGGCGGCCCTTAAGCGGCTCGCGGCGATGCGAGCGTGCGAAGTGCGCCATCAAAGCGCCACATTGCGCCCATCGCACTTCGCCCAAGCCCGTGCGCGTCGGGTGCTTCGCACCCTTCGCTAGGACTACTGGGTGTGATTTGGCACATAAGAATATTATCATGTAAACTCTCTTCCTTTTAAAGAGCTTACAAGTTTTGTAATCTAGCGATGTGGGACAAGAGTTAAAAATCTTATTTATACCATGGTGAAAGCCTTCCATTTTCTTTCCTCCACCAATGTGGGATGGAAATTTTCCTTTATATTTTCCATTCTTCGTTTTACTTCTTCTCTTTTCTTTCTCATTTCTTCATTTCTTTCTTTGATTATTTTATTCTTTATTATGGTTTGTTATAGCCACATACTATGACTACGAGATATGGCAAATGGATGTCAAAACTGCTTTTCTTATTGGACATCTGTCTGAAGATGTTTATATGGTTCAGCCTGAAGGTTTTGTGGATCCTAAATATCCTATGTAACACCCGTTAACTCCGGTTTGAAGA
The DNA here is from genome assembly GCF_021521415.1 of Bidens hawaiensis. Lineage (NCBI taxonomy): Eukaryota > Viridiplantae > Streptophyta > Magnoliopsida > Asterales > Asteraceae > Bidens > Bidens hawaiensis. The sequence continues at coordinate 1,585,920 of NW_027491079.1, forward strand.
ACTAAAGCTTGTAGAGTATGTATAACTCTCGGGACTTAACCGACGTTTCTCGAAAGCCTTCATGTCATCCCGGTACGTTAAAGAACCTAACTATTCCTTCTATTTTCCTTACACTTGAATCTACAAGGACTAGAGTGTAATATCTTAAGTTATACAAAAAAAATAAAATAAAAACCCTAAACCTAACAGCAGGTCCGATCGGCCACTTCCAGCCCCTCCCCCCTTCATTGCTTTGACTTTTTGATCGATTCCAAGTTCCTAGAGGTAGTTCAAGGTATGTACTACAATCCCCTACACTCTTTTTGCTCACCCTTAATCATTTTGATGCTCAATTTTGCCAAAACTTTTCGTTGGGCAGATTTCGGCTAGAGTGCAATTGACCCACTTCCCGTGGATAAAAATTAGAGTTTCTGGTTTAGAAAGATCTCCAGGTATGGCATTTACATCATATTAAAATTTCGTGGTCATTCGAGGTGTTTAGGTCGGTCAATCGATTTTAGTTCGAAAACTAGGGTTTATCGGGTGTAGAATTGCAAATTGTTGAGTTTGATGCGTTAGTTGATCGGGTGACCGACCGATTCTATTCGTGCAGCCCTAGGGGGGTTTAAGGGCTGTGGAAAAATTATTTTTTTGGTGCTTGGGGCTGTCGGGGTTAGTGCTTCGTCAATTGAGTCGGCGGTGCGCGAATTTTCGTTTAAATGATAAAGTAAGTGTTGTAAAAAGGAACCGTCAACCCTATCAACTCGGGTGACATAATTATGATGAATGAAAAGGTTTAAGACGGAATTTGGTCCATTCGGGGCTGATTCGGTTAACAAATGGTTTTAAGGATTATTTCACGCGCATTCGACCCGATTTGACTATCTTTGGGCCTTGGGCCAAGTGTTGGGCCTTGGGCCAAGTTGTTTGGCCTTGGGCCAAGTGTTGGGCCTTGGGCCAATTTGTTGGGCCTTGGGCCGATTGTTGGGCCTTGGGCCAAGTTGTTGGGCCTTGGGCCAAAGGGTTGGGCTTGTACGGCCCATTAGGCTAGAGTGTTCCTACAGTCTAGTTTAGTAACGCGTTATGTATAATTTACAGGCCCTTGCCTGTGATTTTGCCCTTAGGAACTTCCTAGCTCGTTGCAAGTATTCGATCGATCTCAGGTGAGTTCATGATGCCCTTTTTACTCATTTTACTTTTGGGCTAGCATGCGCACCTAAATGTTTTCTTACTTGATGAAATGATTTTAAAATGATTTTATATAGGCTTGCTAGTATATGGTAAGCCTTGGGATGTTAAATATATATGTGTATATACATTATTTCTTGGCCTCTATTTGGCGATATGTTGTGTATGCCTACTTCGTGTTTGCATGCACTGATTGTTACGTGTTTGGATTGTACGTTTGCTCGACCCTGATGTTATACGTGGAAGATATATATATATATATATATACTGTTATGTATATAGGGATGTTATTGAATGGATGTTTACATATACATTTGGTATATGTATGTATGAGGATGTTTAAGTTCGGTAATGATGATTAGATGGATGTACCCTTTTACTTTTAGAAAACCTTTGGTATGACTATCATGATTTTACTACTGATATCTTTTACTTAAAACTTGAACTCACTCAGCTCAAGCTGACTTTGTGTGCATGTTAGTGTAAGTTTCAGGATTTGAGAGAGGATGCCTTATTGCTTGGACATGCACGGAGCTACTGGGACGGTGAAGGGCATACTGGAAAGAAGAATTGTTTATGAATATTTTATTTCAAGAAAACTTATAAGATTTATACTTACTTTGGTTCTTGGGCAAAATTCCCGAGTTTCGGGAACTTATTACATTTTTCATGTTTTCCGCAAAAATTTATACTCTGATACGTTTGTTTTAATGGAAGAAACGGTTTTTAAGTTTATTAAATTTTATGAGTGTTTGAATGATTACCAACTGTGGGGTTCCCGGGGTTCGGGGCCTTACATCCTAACAGGGTGTGCAAACTGAATAAGTCCATTTATGGACCTAAACAGGCATCTCGCAGCTGGAATCTTCATTTTGATGAGAAAATCAAAGAGTTTGGTCTTATCAAAAATGAAGATGAGCCTTGTGTTTACAGAAAGGCCAGTGGGAGCACTATATCATTCCTCATCCTGTATGTGGATGATATACTGATCATTGGAAACAACATCCCTATGCTTAAGGAAGTTAAGAACTGGTTGGGCTCTTGTTTCGCAATGAAAGATCTTGGTGAAGCTGCTTATATTCTAGGAATTGAGATCTACCGAGACAGGTCTAAGCGGTTTCTATGGCTGAGTCAAAGTACATACATAGACAAAGTAATGGCACGCTTCTCTATGGATAACTCCAAGAAAGGAGCTCTCCCCATGGCTAAAGGAACCGTGTTGAATAAATCGCAATCTCCGGCAACGGACATTGAAACTAAGCACATACAAGCGATTCCATATGCTTCAACGATTGGTTCTATCATGTATGCTATATTATGTACTAGACCTGACGTCTCGCATGCGCTGAGCATGACTAGTCGTTTTCAGCAGAACCACCCTGGCATTGCCCACTGGACTGCTGTAAAGAATATTATAAGGTACCTGAAAAGGACAAAGGACATGTTCTTAGTGTTTGAAGGAGTGGAAGAAGAGATCACTATAAGGTGTTACACTAACGCTAGCTTCCAGAATGACCGAGATGTTTCTCGCTCACAATCTGCTTAGATAAAGAAATTCATAGCCCACCTCGATCTGGTTCGAAGTTTTCTGAAACCGATCGACATAATCTGTGATAACACAGGAGCCATTGCTCAAGCCAAAGAGCTCAGATCTCATCACAGGGCCAAGCACATTCTAAGTAAGTTCCACTATATACAGGATATACGGGAACAAGGAGACATCATAATAAGCAAAGTAGACACAGATCAAAATCTAGCTGACCCGTTCACTAAACCGATGGCTCAGGACAAGCATGATCATCACAGAGATACTATCGGTCTTAGATTAGCTAGTAGATTGTTTTGATTTAGTATTTGGATGTGTGAACATTTCAAACAGTTATACTTTAAGTTCTCTTTTGATTTAATGGTTAAATGCAAATGTTGAATGATATAACTGTGTTCAATTTTAATACGTTTAATCCATGAATATTGTATTCTAAATTATCCGTAGTCGGTCAGGCTCGTGGGAACGACTCTGAATTAAGACTATTCTGACTATGGACTCAAGGGGTTGACTTCCAAACTCACAGACCTCATTAAGAATGACGTTGGATGTAACTCGCATCAAATCATCTTCATGGATCTTAGTCATAAGATGTTTTGATACTCGTATACTCATTTAGTATCCTTAGACCTGAGATACATATTAGAACTTTCGTTTACTAAAGGCTATTCTTTGATTAGTGTCAACCGATGTCGCGTAACTGCAAGCTATAAAGGCATTGGTTGGGAATAATCTGAAGTTCAGTGGGAGTTGTATGTAATCAAGATGGGATTCTGTACTCTTACATGATATGTAATAGTTAGACATCTTGGCGCCCTCGTTGAATCCCACTGCAATTTGCAAATCCTTGTCTTTTTCTTTAGCGTAGAACCTTGAACTAATCTACAATATGCAGTTTTGTTAAATACTTTTTAGCTTGGCATTTCACGTTAGTGACTTGTTGTTTCTAACATCAGGATCGTTTGATTAACCTTTTGTGTTTAGATCGTGGAAATTAGTTAGGATACCGATCTAAAAGTTATATATAGTGTAATAGGTGTGTGTTGGAATTATGGATCGGTTCGGGTAAGTCAATACGGTCAACCGGGTTATGACCCGTGAGAGTTACACCGTGAGGTAACGAACCATTAACCCGCTTAAGTTAGTTAACCGGGTTAGACACTTTAATGAGATAAAATTACATGGAACGGGCTTTGGAGCAAGACATGGACTTATTGGCCTATTGGGTTTATAACTAACTAAATTAGTTAAACATAATCAAGGGGTTATATAAATATGGGATATTTTTATAACCTAAACCTGAATCCAATTAACAAGTCCATCTCTTTCCTTCTCCACCCTAGCCATCGCCGGTCAACACCACCACCGCCACTGCTCCATCGCTGCCACTACCAGTCGCTGCCATTGCCAGTTGCCGCCGCCGCCCGTCGCCTCTGCCGACCGCCGCCGTCCGCAACCACAAACCACCGCCGCTGCCGGGTTGCCGTTGTGCACCGCCACCGTTGGTCGTTTATCTCGTTGTGTCACCTAGCTCGGTTCGTTAGCCTTCGGTGTCTCAACCGGTTATTTATTAACCGAGGTAAACTTAAATATATTGTTAGTTTATAATTATATATTTAGTGTTTGAATCGTACTCGTATTGTATGTAACCGGATCCTGTCGGGTTTAGTTTCGGTGTTGATTAATTATATATTCCGCTGTGTATAACTATAATTAATAAGATTAATTATTATTAACCACGTTTATTGAACCGGTTTTTAATAAACAAAATTTTAACTGATCACCACTGAAACCCAACAAGGTGTTCATGTCATGTAGCGGGAAACACAGAAACTAATGATCATGTAAAATGGTAGCTTTTTTTTTCAATGAAAGAAGTTATATCAATACTATACTCAATTTCGCTAGTTGTTTTTTTCCTGTTATTACGAGACAAATCAAGTGAAAATCAAATATAAATCTATTATTATTATTATTATATTGGAATTGCTACCGGGAACAAAAGTGAAAGTTTTGTTTTTTGTTAAACAAAATGAAAATATCTTATTTTATTGATCTTTTTAACCATTAATTATGGAATTTGTAGGGTTCTAAACTGGATCTAACAAATTGATCTAGGATCAATCTAAGTTGTAGGCTAGCAGAAATCACCTACAACCGAGCAAGATCTCGGATCTTGTTATGTGTCTATGTTACTTGCTAAATATGGTAAGTATGAAGAGTTGATGAAGAGATAAGGTAGAGAGGGGGGGGGGGGGTTTCCAAAAGTTATGTGTGCATGGGCTAGGAAGTTCAGGTTATTGAAGTAAACCTGAAGGCTTTTGATGTTCTGCCTTGACTTGTAAACATGTTAAGCACTTAGCAACATATAAAGCAATATCTCTCTTCATCCCATTCCACCAGTAGTCTGGCTTAAGATTTTGATACATTTTATCATTATCGGGATGCATCATATACTTTGGTTTATGAGCTTCACTCATGATCCTTTTGTGCAAATCACCAACAATTGGTACCCAGATTCGGTTTCCAAGTCTGAGTATGTCATCATCTCCTTTTGCTAAAAAATCAATAGTGTTGTTGCGTTTTTCTTCAGAGATATGATTTTCTTCAATTGCTTGCTTCTGAGCCTTCTTGATTTGTTCGATTAAATCTATTTGTAGCTCTAACCTTAAGGCTCGAACTCTTTTGGGTTTCTCATGTTCCTTCCGGCTCAATGCATCAGCTACCACATTTGCTTTTCCTTCATGATAGACAATTTCACAGTCGTAATCGTTTAAGGTTTCCATCCATATTCTTTGACGCATGTTAAGTTTCTTCTGCTCAAAGATATGCTTTAAGCTCATATGATCAGTGTACACAATAAACTTGACTCCATAGAGATAGTGCCTCCATAACTTTAAGGCAAAAATTATGGCACCTAACTCTAGATCGTGAGTCGTGTAATTCTTTTCATGTACTTTCAATTGACGAGAAGCATAAGCTATAACTTTCTTTCTTTGCATTAGTACTTAACCCAAACCTGAATGAAATGCGTCACTAAATACAACGAAATCTTTTGTACCTTCTAGCAAGGCCAGTATAGGTGCATTCCTAAGCTTTTGTTTAAGTAAATCAAATGCTTCTTATTGCTTGGTTCCCCACTCATACTTAACGTTCTTTCGAGTTAATGAAGTTAAGGGAACTGCTATACGGGAGAAATTCTCGATGAGTCTTCTATAATATCCAGCCAAACCCAGGAAACTTCGAACCTCGGTTGGCGATCTAGGAATCTCCAATTTGGTATTGCTTCTATCTTTGCGGGGTCCACTTGAATTCCATTGGCGTTGAAAAGCGTGACCAAGAAATTGCACTTCATGCAGCCAAAACTCGCACTTGGAAAATTTAGCATACAACTTCTCGTTTCGGAGTAATTCAAGTAAGATCCGAAGATGAACTTTGTGATCTTCTTCTAATTTAGAATAAATAAGTATATCGTCGATGAATACGATTACAAATTTTTCTAAATATGGCTTACAAAATCTGTTCATCATGTCCATGAAAGCGGCTGGGGCATTAGTGAGTCCAAATGGCATTACTGTGAACTCATAATGTCCATACCTTGTTCGAAAAGGTGTTTTTGGAATATCCTCTTCTTGAACTTTTAACTGATGGTATCCAGAACGTAACTCTATTTTCGAAAAGAAACTCGCTCCTTGCAATTGATCGAATAGATCGTCAAGACTAGGTAGGGGATATCGATTCTTAATAATTACTTTGTTCAATACCTTGTAGTCGATACACATCCTCATGGAACCATCTTTCTTCTTGACGAATAATATCGGCGCTCCCCAAGGTGACGAGCTTGGATGAATAAACCCTTTCTCTAACAACTCATCCACTTGTTTCTTCAATTCCTTCATTTCCGTCGGAGCCAAACGATAGGGGGATTTGGCTATTGGAACTGTTCCAGGCATTAAGTCTATTCTGAATTCGACTTCTCGATTGGGTGGAATTCCTGGAAGTTCATCCAAAAGATGTCGGGAAATTCGGATACTATAGGTACGTCTTTGATTTCTTTCGGTTTTGATTCTTCTGTCACATAAGCCATAAATTCTAAACATCCTTGGTTTAAGCATTTGTTAGCTTTCATCATGGAGACGATGCTACCATGACCAGCGTCCTTATCTCCCGCGATTTGAATTGTTCGCTTGTCAGGGGCTTGGAGTGCTATTGTTTTCTTATTGCAAATTATATGGGCATGGTTGTCGGATAACCAGTCCATACCTAGAACTATATCAAAGCCGGCTAATGTCATAGGTAGTAATTGCACAGGAATGACGTAGCCTGCCAACAAGATCTTTCCATTTTCTAAGGTCTCGGAAATTTTAACTATCTCACCACTAGTCGTCTCGACTTTTATGGTTTTATTTAATTTCCTTAAAGGTTCGTTTTTGGTTCTTTTTAAGAACCAAAAATATTTGTGCCAAAATAACATATGCGAAGAAGAACAAAAGGCCTTGTACACGTAATGGATCTTGCAGTACTATTTCTGCATCTCCCTGACCAAATCCGCCCACATTAGGATTACTTGTCAACGGTTGATCCAATTTGATAGATTCGCCTTCTTAAACAAGAAGTTCTGGCCCCGGAGGGATAATATCAACCACTTGACGTCCATCCGATGCATCCGCTATGGTTATTTCGTATCCCCCCTTTTCTTTTCGTAGGATTTTGCTTACTATACCTGATGTTGTAGTATTATAAACTGTATTGTTACTTTTGCTCCCGTCAGGATAAATCTGGCCCCTTCCCCTGTTTCCACCTACGTAGATAGGATATTTTAAGAAGTGAACGTCTTTCTTAGTAGCGGGGTCCGGGGAAAGAATAGGAAAGGTCATTTCACTATATTTCTGACCAGGAACAGGGCCTATGACAAGAATATTTTTTTGATTGGGGCGATAGCTCTGAAAAGACAGATTACCCATCTTTTCTTTTATCTCGGGGGAAATACGATCGGGAGGGGCTAATTCAAAACCCTCTGGTAAAATAATAACAGCCCCTACATTCAAAGCCCCTTTTTTACCATTAGCAAGAACTTGTTTCAGTTGCGTATCATAAGGAATTCGAACAACTGCTTCAAATACAGTATCGGGAAGTATCGCTTGCGGAACCTCAATATCCACCGGTTTATTAGCTAAATGGCAATTGGCGCATACAATACGTCCAGTCGCTTCTCGTGGATTTTCATAACCCTGCTGTGCAAAAATGGGATATGCATTTGAAATGGGTGTACGAGTTAGAATATATATCATGAGCGATACGGCAATAGATCGAGTAATCTGTTCCTTTATCCAAGAAAAATTATTTCTAGTTTGCATTGTCCAATCATTGATCCCGAAAATTTCTACAATAAATTGGGATAGGTCACTAATGGAGTTTCCTATCCACGATTCTGTTATTTACTGGAATAATTTGACTCGATTAATATATAGGAATATAGGATGAATCTCCGGGATGGGTAGAAATAGAAAGCAATTTTCATGTTTTGCTTATGTACAACTGCAAAGTAAGAAACATTATAATTGGATTAAGTAAACTAATTTTTAGTCATTCATTGAATGATAAATCACTACAAGTGATGGAGATACACGATTTAAATAACAGAAAATCCAATATTTGAAAATTATATCTAGAATGACTGGAAAAGTTGAAACAAGGCCAGATATAATTTGATCATTATGAACAAATCCAAAATCCTTGTAGACAAAGCCAATCATCAATTCCCGACCATGGGGCGAATGAAATCCAATGCATAAATCGGTTAATAAAAGAAGAGAAAAAGCTTTTATTGTGTCACTTAAGTTATATAGGAATTCCTGAGCCCAAGAGTTAAGAATAACAAGTTCTTTATTACCCAAAATAGAATAACCACTTAGAATAATGAAACATATTATATTTGTCGAGAAGTGCAAAATCGTATGAATACGGCCCTCATTGTGTATCTTGATTAATTGGATTGTTTCTTTGTGATACGAAGGATTTGTAGATGTGTCTCCGAGTATTCCTTGATCATTTCTTCTAAGAAGAGGAGTTCCTTTAATTCTATGAATTTTTCTAAAATACTCTTTTCTTCAATATCATTCAAAAAAGTTTCGGATTGACTAGGATTCCACCAATAAGTAACCCACGATTCCATACTTTTTTGAAATAAGAGAGAAATCCACCAGGGCAAAAATACTATAGATGCAAGATATAAAAGAGGAGTGAATGCTTTCTTTTTTGCCATTTTTTCATTTGTGAATTGTTAATGAACCCATTTTATTCGTCGACTCTATGTAATCTAATATTTTTCTCACGCATCAGTTCTATTACAAGTTATCGAACCTATGAATCTATTCACTATTTTTGATTTGTGATTTCTTAGGCCTTGAATCTAGAAAAAATGACAGAAATAGACGAAAAATTCGAATGAATAAATAATAAAGAATAAAAAAGTATTGTTTCCCTATAGTAAAATTCGAAAGTAAAATTCGAAGCACGTATCTCCTTTCGATGAATGCCCCGAAAATTCAATCTAAAATTCAATATTCAATTTTAATAATGAATATAAATATTTTTAATATTTTGATACGAAAGAACTCCTTTTCTATCATTATATAAAAATAGCTAATATTTCTAAAAAATTTAACTGACCATGAGTAGTCAGGGATAGAAGAATTGAGGGAATTTTCTGAAGAATCTTGTGAAATGAAAAAAGGGTGGCAAAAAACGACAGAAAGAAATTGGCTAGTTATCATTATAAGAGATCCAATTTTTTGGTCATTAAGGAGCACAAAAAGAAGCGTCGAAAAAATGACAAGATATTATCTATCTGAATATAAAGTCTCAATTCCAACAAGTAAAAAGCAAGTCAAAAGGGGGGATATTTCCTTATTTCGAAATGGTTTATTATTAGATATTTCGATTTTTTATTCATTTTTTATTTAATTGAGTTGTATATATATCGATACATATAAAAGATACCACAAAGAGTTTTTTTATACTTGTTCCATATAGTCTGCTTTAACTCGAATGAATGTTCTGAAGAAACATCAATTAAGTTATGTTCTAGAAAAAGAGGATTCTTGCATTTTTGCCCTCCTGCTGAGAAAGCATTCATTTCTCGGTAAAATAACTTCAAATTAAAATACTTCAATTGGTACACGCAAGAAATAGGCCAATTCCGCAGCTTTTTGTTCCATTTCCCGTGGAGTAAATTTCTCATCAGTACGAGTCAATGGAATGGCTCCCTGGCCTCTTATATCCATATAAAGGACACGCCGAGCATAAATACCCTCTTTAACTTCTATTCTGACGGATTGAATATCTTTTAGAAGAAATCGGAGGAAGACCTGACGATTTTTTCCAGGAAATCCCCAACGAAAGATACACACTATTCCGTCTTTTATATCAAATCGATCATAACCACTACCTACATTCCACGAAATTGTGCACCACAAATAGGAGCTAATAAAAAGACCTGCGATCCCATAGAAAGACATCACAATTCCTTGTGGCAAAAAAACGATTTGCTGAGACGGAAAGAAAGATATCAAATTTCTACCAAGATAACTCGAGGTTCCAATCAACAAGAATCCTAATGAACCTAAAAAAAGGATAATAGCCCAGCATAAATTACTTATTTTTCGAGCCCCCTTTATAGGTTCTATCCATATATGTTCTGATCGGCAACTCATACTTGATCCCGTTGCTTTTTTGGAATTGAGAGAATACCCCAAATGAATTTGACTTTAGTCTGTTTGTTTCTGAAGTAACTCGCATCAACTAGCACTAGTTTGAACTAGTTTGATGTGAACCTTTAGGAGTAATTCATTAAATTGGTTAGATCAAAACTAATAACATACCCTTCGTATCACTCACTAAAGATAGCCATATACATATAGATAGACCGGCTTTACAGCTCAGCCATCCGCCGATTCGGGTTTATTTGAAAATAGCTAAAATATAGCATTTTCTGGAGACATAAGAATTTTTCGGCGGAAGCCGCTTATACCATATTTTGCTAAAGGATATCTGTGTTATGCTACAAACGTAAAAAAATAGATGAGATTTTGTGCCATCGGCTCTAAACAATCTTGTTTTTTTGAACATGAAGAAATAAAGAAGCCATTGCGATTGTCGGAAATACTAGGCCTACTAAAGGGACCAAAATAGAGGGAAAGTTAAGAGTTGTCACAGAATGGGTACCTCGATTGACTATTTGTACCTGTTATTATTATTTAGATTTTATATTTATAATATCAATTTAGAATATAAAGATATCTTATTATATATCTTATTATATATAAGGATATCTTACTTATTATAATTTGAGAATTATTATTATTATATAGATATAAGTATCTATCTAAGTGAGTATATAATGTAGTTTTTTATCTTTCTACATGAAGGATTTGAAAGGATATGGATGAGATATTTTTTTCTTCATTTTTTGCTCTTGTCTTCGAATTTCATTTATTAAGCAAAAAGCTTATTAAAAATGAATTAGATTCTACTTAGTTAGATTCTATTTATATTGAATTATATTGAAGGGTTTGTTAGAATCCCATCCAGTAGGGATTCTTAGTCAAAATAGGATTATCGTAAGATATAGAAAGATAAAAAATAGATATAGAAAGATAAAAAATTCTATATTTAATAGATTTGAATTATATATGACGAGAAGAAGATTTTTTTTTCTTTTTTTTACTTTACGAAAATAAGAATTTCATCTTTTATCTTGTTGATAAATAATAATGAATATAGAAAAGGGGACGGATTTTCAATTTGATGTGACTTTTGATTCTTTATACAATTAGATCTTATGTCAACAAAGAAAACCCCATTCGT